>NC_134704.1:55521754-55571754 GCF_043290135.1 Rhipicephalus microplus | reverse complement strand
TACCGGCAAGATACAGCTGTTATATACCTTTCTCTTGAGGGATAGTGGCAATCTACCTGTCATAATTTGAGCTCCACCCCATTCTTATTCTTCTAGTTACATCAATCTCGTAATTCGGCTCCGCGGTTATTGCCTGCCCTAAGTAGACATTGTCTTTTACAACTTGAAGTGCACTATTACCTATCTCGTAGCGCTGCTCTTTTCCGAGGTGTTTGTACATTACTTTCGTTTTCTGCAGATTCATTTTAAGACCCACCTTTCTGCTCTCCTTGTCTAACTCCGTAATCATGAGTTGCAATTCGTCCGCCGAGTTACTCAGCAATGCAATGTCATCGGCGAAGCACAGGTTACTAAGGTACTCTCTATTAACTCTTATCCCTAACTGTTCTCATTCTAGGCTTCTGAAAACCTCCCGTAAGCACGCGGTAAATAGCATTGGGGAGATTGTGTCCCCCTGCCTTACACCCTTCTTGATTGGTAGTCTGTTGCTTTCGTTATGAAGCACTATGGTAACAGTTGATCCCCTGTAGATTTCTTCCAGGGTGTTTATATACTTCATCGACGCCCTGATTCCGCAGTGTCTGCATGACGGCTGATATTTCTACTGAATCAAACGCCTTCTCGTAATCTATGAAGGCTACGTATAGTGGTTGGCTACGTATAGTGGCTACGTATAGTGGTACGTATTCTAATGTTTTCTTTACTCTGTTAGCAATTACTTTTGTAAATAGCTTATATACTACAGAGGGCAAGCTAATCGGCCTGTAGTTCTTCAAGTCCTTGTCATCTCCTTTCTTATGTATTAAGATGATGTTAGCGTTCTTCCAAGACTCTGGTACTCTTACCGTCAGGAGACACCTCGTAAACAGGGTGGCTAGTTTTTCTAACACAATCTGTCCGCCATCTTTCAGCAGATCTGATGTTACCTTATCCTCACCAGCAGCTTTGCCTGTTTGCATGCTCTCCAAAGCTTTTCTGACTTCTTCTATCATTACTGGTGGGGTGTTATCTGGGTTACTGCTATCTTATAGTATTAAAGTCGTGGTTGTCCCGGCTACTGTACAGATCTCTGTAAAACTCCTTCGCTATTTTAACTATCCTATCCATATCGGTAGTTATTTTGCCTTCTTTGTCCCTTAGTGCATAAATCCGATTTTTGCCTATCCCAAGTTTCCTCTTCACTGCTTTGACGCTTCCTCCGTTTTTCAGAGCGTGTTCAATTCTCTCCGTGTTATACCTTCTTACGTCGGATACCTTACGCGTAACAATCAACATTTAAAGCTCTGCCAATTCTATTTTGCCTGTTGTATTTGAGGCTTCGTGCTTTGACGCTTTTTACTGAGGTCCGTTTCCTAGTACAGCGTGCCAGTGTCCTGTCTAAGTACCGTATCTTCAACTTCCACTGCACACTCTGCAATGATACTCGTCAGGTTATCATTCATTGCGTCAACGCTAAGGCTGGTTTCCTGGATAAGTGCCGAGTACCTGTTCTGAAGCGCGACTATGAATTCTTGTACTTTCCCTCTCAGGGCTAGCTCATTGATTGGCTCCTTGCGTATCAGTTTCTGTCGTTCCTTCTTCAAGTCTAGGCGAATTCGAGACCGTACCATTCTATGGTCACCGCATCGTACCTTGTCAACCACTTCCACATCCTGCGCGATGCCTGGGTGTGCACTCATTATAAAGTCTATTTCGTTCTTATTTTCGCCATTAGGGCTCCTCCATGTCCACTTGCGGTTTCCTCGTTTTCGGCAGAAGGTATTCAAAATCCGTAAATTAGTGCGTTCTGCGAATTCGACTAGTAGCTCTCCTCTAGCGTTTCTTGTACCGATGCCATAGTCTCCTACTGCCTGGTCTTCAGCCTGCTTCTTCCCTACCTTTGCATTAAAGTCTCCCATCAGTATAGTATACTGTGTTTTTACCTTACTCATTGCCGATTCCACGTCTTCATAGAAGTTTTCAACTGAAGCTTCATCATGGCTGGATGTAGGCGCGTAAGCCTGTACTACCTTCATCTTGTATCTTTTATTCAGTTTAATTGCAATACCTACCACCCTTTCATTAATGCTATAGTATTCCTCTATGTTGCCAGCTATGTTTCTGTGAATTAGGAACCCCACTCCCAGTTCTCTTCTGTCAGCCAAGCTCTTATAGCAAAGAACGTGCCCATTCTGTAGCACCGTATAAGCCTCATCTGTCCTCCTAACCTCACTGAGCCCTATTATATCCCATTTAACACCCTATAGCTCCTCGAATAGTACAGCTAGACTTCCCTCACTAGATAAGGTTCTAGCGTTAAACGTTGGCAAGTTCAGGTTCCAATGGCGGCCTGTCCGGATCCAGAGATTCTTAGCACCCTCTGCTGCGTAGCAGATCTGACTGCCGCCGTGGTCAGTTTCTTCGCAGCTGCTGGGGACTGAGGGCCGTGAGTTATTTGACGTATGCATGTGGGAGGTAGTGGCCAGATACTGCACCAGGGTGGCCAATCCTTCTCTGGTGAGGGAGTGCGTTCCCGGTGGTGGTTACCGCGTTGAGTCCGCACGCCAGGCCTCTTAAGCCCAAACTCCATAAGCGCGAAAATGCACGCGACAGCGACGAGCGACGCGACGTAGATCGGCGTCGCGCGATCAGTCGCTAGCGCAGGCAAACCTCATTCACGCGACGGCTTCGGCGAGCGAATTCCACTGTTGCTGGCATGAGGCCGTCAACTCGCACCAAGAAAACCGCGTAGCGAGCGGTTTCCAATTTAAAAATAAGATATATTGTTGTGTAATGGAATGGAAAGTGTTTATTATTGCTTGCAGCATTTTTTATATGCGCATGCGTAATAAACATTGCGTTATTTCTTGTTGCGCATACGTGACTCGGGCAGGGTCACGTGCACCTATGTAGTCTTCGTCTTTTCCGGTTTTTCGCTATTGGCTGCTTGAGCCCAGCACTTCCGGGCGATGAGCGACGGTTTCCAAATCTGGAGAACCGAGCGATCGCGCGAAAACGAGCACGCGACACGTCGCGCGAACGCCCTGTTTCGTCGCTCATAGCGTCGCTCGTCGCTGTCGCGTGCATTTTCGCGCTTATGGAGTTTGGGCTTTAATGGAGTTCCATCACCACGCGGATTTTTTTTATCCGGTTGAGAACTGCGCGGCACCGGGATTTGAGCCATGGACGTTTTGCATGCGAGACGGATGCTCTAACCACTACGCCATCACCGTATATCATCCGCCTCGCATGCAAAAGGAATGAAAATGAAGAGATTTTATTTCTGGAGAGATACAGAAAAACGAAGCGAAGCTAAAGGCCATTCGCCCTTTAGCTTTGGACGGTATGGGTAAATGGTTCAAATCCCGGTGCCGCGCAGTTCCCAACCGGATAAAAAAAATCCGCGTGGTGATGTAACTGCATTGAGTGAAACTGCATGAAACTAGCGAAACGGCCGCGAGCGCATTTCAGTGCGGCATGTATTATCTTATTACATGACAGGCATGTCGTGATTATCATGCTTGCATATGCCATTTACCTATGTCGTCCGTTCACGTCGCGTAATACTGAGTTTGCTGCATGTGAAGCTGGCAATACGGCCGCGAGTGCATCATGAGCGTAGCATGTAGTCATGTTGTTACAAGACACGCATCTGATATTTATCATGTTCGCACTATAGTCACATATCTTCGTCATCCATTCACGTACTGTAATACCAAATTTGGTATATGTGACGCTAGCGAAACGGCTGCGAACGCACCATGAGCGTGGCATGTAGTGATGTTGTTACAGGACACGCATGGTATGATTATCACGTTAGGGTCTGTTACTTGTACTCGTCATGCAATCATGTCATACCATACCAGTTTTGCAACATGCCATGTGGACGAAACCACCGCAAGAGCTGCAAGACCATCAAATGTAAATCATGACATTCATCACATACATGTTGTGATTTTTATGTTATGGGATTTTTATGTTATACCATCACATCGGCACTATACGGCTTGACGATGGTCTGGCACTTCGCCATTACACTTCGCTCTATATACTTCAATAGTATGCGCCCCACAAGGCATAACTGTGATGGGACTGTGTGAACCACATGACGAAGGTTTCGTAATGCTTCGAACCTGGTCCACAATCTCTTTCCGTGAGGCCATCCCCAGATGGGGGGCATAACGCCAGCTCCGAAAGCGTCCTATTGACGTTTTGTGCTATTTGCTACACTTTTGCAGTGGTTACTGCAATTATCAAGGCAGGTCTCAGAGCTCAACCGGTCGTCTGCATTTTCCCCACTGTGCCGGGTAGCGAGCCGCAGTCACGCGGCTCGCCCCAAGGATGGTCGGACCAACCTGGTATACACTCCCACCGGCCGGACGAATAATGTCACGACCTACCAGTCTTCGGACACTCATAACGAGCGTACACGAAACTGGTGGTTGGAGTAGAGTTTTTGGCGTATATAACGTGGATGAAGAAATGGAGAGCATTACACCTTTAGGCTGCGAGGTTTTGTTCGGCCACACGGCGCACCCTTGCATGCGTGCTCTCACAAGGTGTGGTGTTTTGGGGCGATATTACGACAGCGTGCGGAAGGTGGTGGCTCGAAAGGAAGCTGGTTACGATGCGTTCACTCATCGGCACTATTAGGGGCGAAGCTCCTCAAGGCATAGGCTTGTATGCCGTAGTTGTCTGTCGTAGCCACCACTAGTACGGTGTTGGGACTCCGGGTCCTGCCGGTCTCGTTTTCGGTAGCTGGCCCCGTCGCAGGATCCATCGTCCAACAATTCAGCGAGAAGAAGCGCCCGAACGAACAACAGAGATTTATTTACATGTGGAGAAGTGGTCAACTGACCCAAAGAGAGAAGAGTGCGTGTGATACAAAACGTCTTCGGCATTTTATAGCGCCACGTTGTTGACACTGGGCGCCTTGTCCGCATCGTCAGCCAATACGGTGTCGCCGGCACCTCGGCCATGAGGGAGGGGAAAACACCTCTCACAACACAAGGAGTGGCACAACCAAACACGAGGTCCATATATGGTCCCGGCGCCCCAAAATGTTACCAAATATGGTCACGAACGCACAGCAGACCCCGTAGCTCTCCCGGCGAGGAGGAACCCGAATGGGGAGGTGGGGGTGGACGACACCGTCAGGTCAAGAACCGGTTCTCCCCCAAACTCTCCCTGCTTGGCTCCCCAGGGCCGGTCGTAACAGTATCTCGCGCGGGGGGGTGAAGATCTCGATGGGCTGAGGTTTGCAGCCACTGTCCGGAGAGATCAGCGCCGGCAGTCGGTTTGGTGACGACCGTCTTTGATGAAGTAGAGGGCAACACCTGCTTCATTGAGGGCTCAACAGACGTCACATACGCACATGAAAACACAACTACTCAGCCGGTGAGCGCCGGACAATTCCGCCAAACTCCACCAGGCAATTTTCCCCTTTAACTGATATTAAAGGAAATACACAATTTATTCAAAATGTTACTCACACTTTAAGGTGACACAAAACAACAACACTGGAAGCACACCGAACCCGAAACCCTGGATAGCCATGTCTTCAACGTTTTCAAACAAGTACACCTAAAAGAGTAAAAAAAACAATCACTAGCTCTTGTCTAGGTCAGGAAAAAAAATGCCAGAGTTCTCGAGACATCCTCTCGCGTCAGGGGCATCGACTTAAGCCATCAGCGTTGCCATGGAGTACACCCTTTTTGTAGCGTATTTCAAACGTATATTGTTGCAAAACGAGGCTCCAACGCAGCAGGCGGCCGTTCTTAGAGGACATGGTCTGTAGCCAGGTGAGAGGACAGTGGTCCACTTCCACAATGAACTTGCTTCCGGCAATATAACAAGCCAGTTTCTGGACTGCCCAAACCAAGCACGCACATTCCTTTTCGCTAGCGCTGTAAACCTGCTCGCGAAGGGTGAGTTTCCGGCCAACATAGAGGACGGGATGCTCTTGATCCCCCTCATCCCTTTGACTAAGAACTGCCCCCATGCCTCTATCACTAGCGTCGCATTGGACTATGAAAGGCCTCAAGTAGTCCGGTGAACTAAGCACAGGTTGGCTCTTAACACTCGCTCCATCACGGAGTGAAGCTTTTCTATCGAGTTAGACTGCGGATGGTAGACGGAACTATGCAATAATTTCACGCCACACCGCTCTAGAAAGGTTGTCGTTAAGGCACTCGTGAAAATGGTGCCCTGGTCTGATTGTATCTCGGCAGGAAAGCCTACCCGGGCAAACACGGACAGAAGTGCGTTCACTACTTCCACGGAACTTAGCTCTTTTAGCGGGACCGCCTCTGGAAATTTAGTAGCTGGGCAGATTAAGGTCAGGATGTGACGGTAGCCTGAAGTTGTCTTGGGCAAAGGACCTACTGTGTCAATTACCAACCGACGAAAGGGCTTAGTGATTACGGGTACCAGCTTCATTGGAAATTTCGCCTTATCTCCCGGCTTACCCACTCGCTGACACACATCGCAAGATTTTACAAACCTCTCTACATCTTTAAAGCATCCAGGCCAGTAGTATTCCTGTAAAAGACGATTTTTCGTCTTCTTTACGCCTAAGTGGCCTGACCATGATTCTCCATGCACCAAACTAAGCAAATCCTGACGATACGCCTGAGGTACGACTACCTGGTCAAACTCTACTCCTCGCCTATCTAGATATTTTCGATAGAGTATGCCGCTCCTCTCTTGGAATCTCACATTTCGTTTGGCGATTCCCTCTTTCGAACTGTCCTGGAATTGCTTAAGCGTCGGGTCTCCCTTTTGTTCGGTTATTAATGAAGCGGGACTCACCTGCAGCAGCCGACTGAAATTATCCGAAGTTGGCATGACACACAACTCTTTTGTATTTCCTAGTACCTGGAATGTGTCACCCTCTGTGCTATCCTCTGTACTACCAGGAATCGGCTTGGGAGCAACGGCATTTTCTATTTGCTCGGTCAACGAGGCGTAATTGACCTCTTCCAATTCGGGAGGAGGTTCATCGTCGCCTTTAGGAATGGTTGCTTCCGCGACTACGGCTTCTGCAGCCTGTTCTCGCACAAGTCGATTTGTTACCGTGGTGTCCAACTCGCAACCAGGCCCGTTGTCGATTTGAGGCTTGTTTGCCTCAGTGAATGTTGCTCTTGCAGCCAGCGCACGTGCCTTCGATCTAGTCAGTGCCTGCACTATGCCTTCTCCCAACGTTAGACCTTTCTCCTTCAGCATTTGATCTGACTTATTTGAAAATAAGTAAGGATACTGAGGGGGTAGATATGGCGATACCGCGGCTTCCGTTTCCAACGTACCAAATGCGCCTTTAAGGACAACTTTAGCTACGGGGAGGCACTGACTGTTTGCTTCTACGGCTTGTCTAATCCAGGCACAGTCTCCTGAATACTGTCCGGACTGAACAAAAGACGGATGAACTACGTCCATAGTGGCTGCGGAGTCTCTAAGAACCCGACACTGCTTGCCATTCACGGTAAGGTCGTACATATAGGGCTCTAACAACTTCATGTTCTCGTCGGCTTCATTTATAGATAAAAAGGCCACCTTTTCTTTCGGGCAGTCTTTCGCGAAGTGCCCTGTTTCGTGGCAATTGAAACAAGCAGCCGGTTTTCTCGCCTCAATTTTCCTTTTGCTTGCCTCTGCCGACGCCCCATGGTTAGATGAATTGTTTTCCTCACCCTTTTGTGCGAGACTTGTCGGGTGTTTTCTAAACGGCGCCTTATTCGGCCGTAGGAATTTTTCCCTTTTTGGCTCGCTGTTTGCCCCGAGGGCGCGGCGCGTAACGAATTCTTCAGCGAGCTCTGCGGCTTTCGTTACTGTGTTCACGTCCGGTCTATCCTGCACCCAGAACCTCACCTTTTCTGGTAACCTTTGATAGAATTGTTCCAGACCGATACACTCGAGCACCTTGTCATGATTCCCATACGCCTTTGCCTCTTTCAGCCACTCCCCCATGTTGGCCATTAACTTGTAAGCAAACTCCGGGTATGAATCATTGCTCTCTTTTACGGCGTTGCGAAAATTTTGTCTGAAACCTTCCGCTGACAACCTGTATTTCTTGAGAAGGCTCGACTTTACCTCACTGTACTCGTCAGCCTCCTCTTTCGTGAGGCGCGCGATTACTTCTGAGGCCTCCCCCGGAAGTAGGGACAACAAGCGTTGAGACCATGTATCCTGGCTGAAACCTTGCCTTTCACAAGTTCTCTCAAAGTTGACGAGGAACAGCCCAATGTCCTCCCCTAGCTTGTACGATCTCATTAGGTCCGTCATTTTGAACCTGACCCGCTCTGCGGTACCGGATGCCTCGCTGCCTCCTGTTCTACTATTATGGCTAATCTCTAGCTCGAGGCGCTTCATTTCAAGCTCGTGCTTTCGCATCTTATCTGCCTCGGCTTCTGCCGCTTTCCTTTCGGCCTCGGCCGCGGCCGCCTTTCTTTCGGCCTCTGCCGCTTGCCTCTCCTGAATCTCCTCGACACATTCTGACAGCTCGTCATCCTCCGCCCCCAATGCGAGAATCGCCTCTATCAGCTCTGGCTTTCTTTGAGAGTCCGACACCTCCAGATTCAACTCCCTTGCAAGAAGCAACAACATGGACTTTCGCAGGGATTTCAGATTCATGGCTGCCTCCAGTACCGCTGTCTCTGTTCCACAAAGATTCCTGTCCTGCAACTAATTAACCTTGACGGCAACGACAGCTCTAGATACCTGCCTTGCCTCAAGTTTTCCGTTAACTTAGTCTACAAATAAAGCTTCAAAAGCTCTTACACGGAATCCTGCCCTGTCACTGTTAACCTTGACGCCACTGACAGAAAGAGCTTAACCAAGCTATCACACAATTTCTGCCTGACGCAAGTTACCTGTTAACCCAATGACCGAGACAGCCCCTCTCTACCAGCTTTTACTTAACACATAGAGTAAATGCCTGGTAAAATTTAACAGAGAAAGCCGGCACTCACCCAGTTCGCAGTCATGTCTCCGGCGTCGTGCCTCTCAGAAGTGCCGTTCGATTCCCTCTGGAAGTCGATGAGCTCGTGTCCTCCTTCTCCTGTCGACCCGTTGTTGAACTTCGGGCTCACTCCGTCCAGTGGTCGCTTTCGGGGTTATCGGCATCCCGCCGCTGCCATCCAGTTGTTGGGACTCCGGGTCCTGCCGGTCTCGTTTTCGGTAGCTGGCCCCGTCGCAGGATTCATCGTCCAACAATTCAGCGAGAAGAAGCGCCCGAACGAACAACAGAGATTTATTTACATGTGGAGAAGTGGTCAACTGACCCAAAGAGAGAAGAGTGCGTGTGATACAAAACGTCTTCGGCATTTTATAGCGCCACGTTGTTGACACTGGGCGCCTTGTCCGCATCGTCAGCCAATACGGTGTCGCCGGCACCTCGGCCAGGAGGGAGGGGAAAACACCTCTCACAACACAAGGAGTGGCACAACCCAACACGAGGTCCATATATGGTCCCGGCGCCCCAAAATGTTACCAAATATGGTCACGAACGCACAGCAGACCCCGTAGCTCTCCCGGCGAGGAGGAACCCGAATGGGGAGGTGGGGGTGGACGACACCGTCAGGTCAAGAACCGGTTCTCCCCCAAACTCTCCCTGCTTGGCTCCCCAGGGCCGGTCGTAACAACGGCAAGTGTTCACTAGATGGCGCTCGCAGTGTAACGCTATTATTCATGCTGTACATGGTGAGCATGGAAAAAGCGCTAGAAGGTAGCAACATTGGTTTTAATCTGTCACACAAACAGGGCGGCATGATGATTGAGCAGAAGCTTCTAGGTTTATTTTATGCGGACGATATCGTCTTATTTGCGGACAGTCGAGATGATATACAGCAGCTGGCGAATATATGCGGAAGGGAAGGTGAAGCTCTTGGACTAGGATTCAGTGTAACGAAGTGTGGATTGATGGTATTCAATGATCCCTGTGATCAGACGGTGTCCATACAAGGCCAAGAAATACCGAGGGTAAGTGAATACAAGTACCTTGGAGTATGGGTAAATGAGAGTGATAGATACATGGAGGTACAGGAAAAAGCCTCGGCAGCAAAAGGAAAGAGGAATGCGGCAATAATGAAGCACAGAGCGTTGTGTGGATACAATAGGTATGAGGTGCTTCGAGGTCTGTGGAAGGGTGTAATGGTTCCAGGGCTTACTTTTGGGAACTCAGTGGTGTGCATGAGGGCAGAGGTGCAATCGGGAATGGATGTAAATCAAAGGACTGTGGGACGCCTCGCGTTGGGTGCTCACGGGAAGACGACAAACGAGGCTGTAAAGGGCGATATGGGGTGGGCAGGTTTTGAGGCGAGGGAAGCGCAGAGCAAAATAAGGTTCGAAGAAAGACTAAGAAATATGAAGGAGAGTAGATGGGCAGAGAAGGTGTTCCGTTATTTGTATAGGAAGAGCGTGGACACACAGTGGAGAAAAAGAACTAGAAGACTCACTAGTAAATATACGGCTGGTATTGTAAGCCATTTGTCAACAAAGAGCGTTAAGGGAAAAGTCAGGGAGGCGGAGAGGATTTACTGGATGGCAGCTATGGAGAAAAAACCGGCTTTGAGTAACTACCGAAAGGGCAAAAATGAAATAAGGAGGGAGGCATTTTACGATAATTCAAGGGGAAGCGCTTTACTGTTTGAAGCGAGATCGGGTTGCCTTAGAACGCGTAGTTATAAAGCAAGATTCAGTAAAGAAGAAGAACAATGCACATGCTGCGGGAAAGATAAGGAAACGGCGGAGCATGTTCTGATTGAATGTGGAGATATCCACCCAGGTGTACGTTTGGGCACGAGCCTACAGGAAGCCTTGGGTTTTAGGGACAACAATGGAAAGCTGAACACACCCGCGATTGAAATAAGTAAGAGACGGTTAGAGTATTGGTGGCAGAAAATTAGAGAGAAAGGACAAAAATAAATATTGGAAAAATAAAATATGGACAGTGTGCCGTAAATGGCAGAGAACTTAAGCTGAAAATTTACCTTTTTTCCATTAAGATAGAATTTATCGAAGTAGAGGCATTAGGCCAACATAAAAAAAGAAAAAAGGTTTTTTTTTTTTTCCGAGCCTGGTGGCATACTTGTCACCACCCCGTTATAAAGGGGACGCTCATAGCATCCATCCATCCAGGAGGTCACAGGAGGTCACACTAGAGATAACGAATAAATACAAATATCTGGGCGTATGGATAAGCGATGGGACCGATTATTTAAGAGAACACGAACTATACATAACGATTACAGGAAACAGTAATGCAGTGGTCATGAAAAATAGGGCACTGTGGAAATACAATAGGTATGATGCGGTTAGAGGAATTTGGAAAGGTGTCATGGTTCCTGGTCTGACTTTCGGCAATCTGGTCTTCTGCATGAAATCAGAGGTTCAAGCAAGTTTAGAAGTAAGCAACGAGGCATAAGTAGGCTTGCTTTAGGAGCTCACAGGAATACACCAAATCAGAGAGTACAAGGTGACATGGGATGGACATCATTCGAAGGCAGGGAAGCTAGCAGCAAGATAAACTTTGAGAAGCGATTGAGAGAAATGGGGGAAGAGCGTTGGGCTAGGAAGGTTTTCAGCTACTTGTACATGTATAATGTGGATATAAAATGGAGAAAGCGAACCAAACAATATACTGGTATATACTTAGAAAGGAGCAGGGGACCAAACCAAAAACAACTATTGGTCAAGAAGAAGGTGAAGGCAACGAAGACAGATATGTGGAGAATTGGCATGATTAAGAAGTCCGCACTAGAGATCTATCGAACTTTTAAGCAGGAAATTGCCAAAAAAAAAGCATCTGTGATAACACTCGGGGTAGTTCTCTACTGTTTGAGGCCGGGACGGGAGTATTGCGAACCAAGACATATCGGGCCAAATACGAAGGGGTAGACACGGTATGCAGCGCGTGTGGAGAGGAGGAGGAAACTGCAGGACACTTGATAAAGTTCTGTAAAGGGCTTCACTCTATTGTTTAGGATGATGGCGCAGAGTTTTTCAAAGCACTGGGGTTTAGGGACAGGGAGGGCAAAATAGACTTTAAGCGGGTAGAATTAACTAGAAGGAGGTTATCTGGTTGGTGACTAATGTCAAGGCACGAGTGAAACTTAAACCCTTTACTGTAAAGCACCAGTCCTCAACTCCGCTATTAATAGAAAAAAAAAACGATACATCTATAGTTTTTGGTTCGCTAAGTATTACGGCTAGGTGGCGTTAGCAGCCACCCGATCTAAAGGGTACAGCTATATCCATCCATCCATCCATATTTCGGCGTACGGGCCAAAAGGACCTGGGACGTGCCCGGTGTGTTCTGCCGGCACCAGTACAACCACCGCATGAGAACAACGTCCTCGCACGTCGGAGCGGTTGCGGTGCGCCTTTCCAGATCAGCATGAACAAGCACAGACGCACGCGGTGAGCTACGCTCAGGTGTCGGCGCGACTGATATTCGTCGTAAGCGGCCGACAGCTTACATTCCGTTCGTCCGACACACGTAAACCGCTGTGTGTGAATAAAGGGACGCGCGTAGGACGTGGCTGTGGTAGGACTTGTTAATTGTTCTGTTTTGAGGGACTGTGTCATGACTGGTAGATTGCGACTATCCCTCGAGAGGAAGGTATATAACAGCTGCATCTTTCCGGTACTTACCTATGGAGCATCAACCTGGAGGCTTACAAAGAGGGTTCGACTTGAATTGAGGATGACGCAAAGAGTGATGGAAAGAAAAATTATAGGTGTAACCTTAAGAGACAAGAAGAGAGCAGAGTGGGTCAACTAGGGTTAAGGATATTATAGTTGAAATCAAGAAAAATAAATGGACATGGGTCGGACACGTAGCACGTAGGCAGGATAACCGGTGGTCATTAAGGGTAACTGACTGGATTCGCAGAGAAGGCAAACGCACGAAGGGGAGACAGAAAGTTAAGTGGACCGATGAGCTTAAATAGTTTGCGGGTACAACGTGGCAACGGAAAGCACAAGACCGGGTTGATTGGCGGATCATGGGAGATGCCTTTGTCCTGCAGTGGGCGTAGTCAGGCTGATGATTATGATTATGATGATGAGGAAGAGGAGGAGGAGGAGGAAATGTTTATCAATGGCTTCATTGTTCCGTGTGTAATTATTTAGGTCTGTGAGTGTGTGCAATGAATATTGTGTTTTTGTGCCCCACACCTATGTCATTCTTTCTGCGTCCATTCCATTGACTGAAACAAAACACGCCGGGCGACATCGTGATAACATCGGTGAGCCTACCAGGATCCGTTAATTTTTGTCACGTGCCCTGGACTGTTTTGAGCGGCAGCATGAACCTTGAACGGATACTGGCGGCTGGACATGGCACGGTTTTGTCTCCAGCAGGCATTCTTGAGCTTTACCACCAGGAGCAAGAGAGATTGAGAGGAGAACGTACTAATGCACGGGATACTGCAAAAGAGCAGGCGGAGAAGGCTAAAGCAGCCGACGAACGTGCATATATATACACTTGATGAGGGAAAAATAGACGACAGAGAACAAACTGCAGTTACTTGCTCCGGACAGCATTGCAAAAGATAGTGCTGCTGAAAACCCAGATATTTGATCGCTTAGCTTGGCTTCACCCACACCCTTCGGTGGTGACCCCCTCTCCCCTTTCCTCTATTTTTGGGATGTCGAGCAGTCCGTCATGCATTCCAACAAGAGGCGCAGCCATGCGATCCGCTGAAGCGAGCGCGGCGTCGCTCAGCTATCACACTTCTTATGCGGTCGCGCTCCGCTGCCTTCTCCGCTCGCCCGCTCACTCGTGAATCCACCCAGCTTTAATTCTCTATTATGGCAATAGTTTTTCATCGAATTAAACTCCACTGGATTAGATACCTTTCATATCTATAAGTACTACATTTAATCGCCTTCCACCAGCACTCCAGTGCCGGATAGCGTGAGGTGGCTATGGCTAATGTTGATTAACTGTTGACTGATCTTGGCTATACGAGCAGTGCCTAATGTCAGCTAGTGTTGCATATTGAATGATGCCTGATGTAGGCTGACTACCTCCACCCTGCCTTCATCCAATCGTGATTCATTGAGTGGGCTGTCAATCCTTTTTTTTTTTCGCTGACTGGCATGTCTGGTACTATCTAGTCGCACAGCTACAGCCTACGATTGCCACGTTCGAACAATTAAGTTAGAGCAGCGCAACGCTACTGTGTTTAGCTATGAGAAAACCTAATAATACGCTCATGTCCTACTTACGGCGCTTGGCCTTATACGCATGCGTTCGTCGAAAAGCGCGTGAGACGAGCCTGGGCCGGTATAAGACATTATTCCTTTCTCTAGACTACATTCCTGTTATCATTCGCCTGACACGGCTGGCTAATCTTGCTGATAAAAATGGCGGAAGGTGGCTCGGTTTCTTGAAGATGCGACATAAGGGAAACAATCGAAACGCACTTATTATGCAAGCTGAAAGCAGGATCAGCCGTGCATGAACGGTGGACGATAAAGAAATAGAGTTGAGCCAAGGGAATCCATACAGTACGCCAACCGTGTAGTTGCTATCTCAAGTCTGTAAACTCAAGGTTGCGTAAGGTTAACAGCGCTTAACAACGTGAAAAAACTTGCAGCATTATGCTGGCAACCCGCAGTTTTCTTTGTGTGTGTGTGTGTTTCTTTGATTAAGTACTCACGTACTTGGAAAACAAAAAAAGTCCACACGTCATTGTAATTTAGGTTGTCGTTGTTATTCTTAGAGCTCGTCGACGTTCCCCCGAAATACAAGTTCCTCCGAGTTTTCTTTTTCCTTTTGTTGTTGTTACTTGCTTTATAGTGGTCAACCGCATGCCATTGCCATTGTCATCTCACGCAATTGCCCCGCCGCGGTGGTCTAGTGGCTAAGGTACTCGGCTGCTGACCCGCAGGTCGCGGGATAAAATCCCGGCTGCGGCGGCTGCGTTTCCGATGGAGGCGGAAACGTTGTAGGCCCGTGTGCTCAGATTTGGGCGCACGTTAAAGAACCCCAGGTGGTCAAAATTTCCGGAGCCCTCCACTACGGCGTCTCTCATAATCACAATAGTATGGTGGTATTGGGATGTTAAACCCCACATATCAATCAATCAATCTCACACAATCGCTCCTTTGATTGACGGGTGTGTCCGGCGCCAGTTCTGCATGAACGGATTACAGGAATTACAGCGGGGCGACACGATGATATCTTGACGTCCTTTGCGTTCACCACGCCAGGGCCAAGGCAACTCTCGGTGAGCAAATACCCTTCGAGTCAACCTTCGAGTCGGCCTTGACAACCTCGCTGAATCAAACCGCAAGCGTTACGCACACACACACACACACACACACACACACACACACACACACACTATATATATATATATATATATATATATATATATATATATATATATATATATGCGATCTTTGATTCCGCTGGACTAGATATAGGTAAATCGTAATAATAATAATACCAATTATATTATTATTATTATTATTATTATTATTATTATTATTATTATTATTATTATTATTATTATTATTATTATTATTATTATTATTGTTATTATTATTATTATTATTATTATTATTATTATTATTATTATTATTATTATTATTATTATTATTATTATTATTATTATTATTATTATTATTATTATTATTATTATTATAAAATTTTGAGCTTTGCGAACCTCGGGTCACCGCAACGTTTTAATGCGGACGCTGTTTCATCCACCCATCCACGTCGTTATCAAGAATACTGGCATGAAACCTTATTCATTCACCTGTTATATCTAGAAGGCGAAAACCATCTCTCTCTCTCTCTATTCTTTTTTTCTCTCTCGCTCCTTGTCAGCCTGTTTAAGTTATCTCCCCGCCCTCGTAACGACCGCATTAACAATAGAACGCAGTGGGCTGTTACCGAAAAATGCTAGAAGTATCCACTTAATAATTGAAACTGCTCTACATCAAGCTGAAAGATATAGATTGGTCATAATACGTTACCTAAAGCAAGAGGACGGCGTTCTGGGGTCTTATCTTCGAGGTCAAGTTCGAGAGTATTATAACGGTTGTTTATGCCATTCAATATACGGTCAGAGTAATTAAGGAGAAAGCTGCAGATGCCTCGCATTTGAACTGGAAGCCGGTGTGAGTTGCCTGAGCGTAGACGTTCGGGGGTATAGCTCAGTGGTAGAGCATTCGACTGCAGATCGAGAGGTCCCCGGTTCAAACCCGGGTGCCCCCTACAGAATTTTTTTTACTTTCTTTTATAATCTGGGAAATCTCGCACAACGGGGTAATCGATGTAATGTGAAGCAGACAAGAAGAAGCTGCGTACATAATCATGTTTGTGTTTGTCTTTGAGGCCATTCAGTATTACGCTGAAGGCTGAAACATATTCATATTTCATCTCTCTCTTTATATATATATATATATATATATATATATATATATATATATATATATATATATTTCCAACCACAGCCTGGCCTTCGTCAGGAATGAGGTATACATACGCAATGAGCACCCAACAGGATTGTTTCATGTCTACAATCCAGCAACACAGAGGGAAGTGAGACACAATTGTACAATTTGTAAATGGTATCACCGTCAGCATAGTTGCTTTATTGCAGACATTGTTTTTTTGTGGTTTTTTTTTTCAATATATCATTCAACTTTGCAGCCGGGATACAACCTCGAGAATCGAGGATGCGATAACCACTATACAGTTTTCTGTGTATATATAGATCCTCCTTCGGCCATCTATGATCGAGCCAACATGGAATACAGGGAACCACGCTGCCGTCAAGGAGGAGCCTCAGTGGCTGCTGCATAGAGCGCGCCCGTGCGAGTAGATCGGCCTTTCTGAGAAGAACCGCGCTCACTCCATCTGCATATTATTACGTCAGCCCGATCTCCGACGGCAGCCGACGCATGCACTCGTGCGGCGCCGCGATAGATATGTAAGCTGGGCGTCCGCTTTTGATGTCTGCACACCGCATATGCGGGAGCGCTCGCTAAAGGCGCGTGCATGGCTTGGCGACGTTGCTGCTGCTTCTTCTCCGCGAGCATTATTGAGCGACGTGGACTCGGTCGGGAAGGCATATATTCCGTCCCACAAGTTCCGTGCAGCGAGGGCCAAGTGATTTTCGAGGTATGTGAATCGTAGTCAGAAACTGATGACGTATAGAGCTGGCAATCTATAATAATAATAATAATAATAATAATAATAAGAAGAAGAAGAAGAAGAAGAAGAAGAAGAAGAAGAAGAAGAAGAAGAAGAAGAAGAAGAAGAAGAAGAAGAAGAAGAAGAAGAAGAAGAAGAAGAAGAAGAAGAAGAAGAAGACTGCTGAAGTTTTACGTCCCAGAACCACAACATGATTACCAGGAATGGCGTGGTGGAGGGCTCCGAAAATTTCCATCATACGGTGTTCTTTAGCGCGCACTGCTGACGTCACTGCGTACGCGGGCCTCAATCGAAATTCGAACCCGTGACCACCGGGTCAGCAGCCGGGCGACGTAGTCGATTGTCCACCGAGACGATTTCTAACCAGCAGAGGACAAGGGGTTGTGCTCATCGTGAGCTAATAACCTTCACGTTCTTGTGAAATTGTTGCTTTTCTTGCACGGTCATTTTGCGCATGCATATATGTATTGCGTACAATAAGTACGTTTGCCTGTCTTGCTGTTGAAATTTGCAGGAAGGTGCGGCAGGCCACATTTATGCAGTTTTCGTCGTCCAGCACTGAACACCTCTTCGTTGAGTCGAGTTAAATAATACTGCATTGTAAAGAAGGTGCCTGCCCCGCCGCGGTGGCCTATAGTGGCTAAGGTACTCGGCTGCTGAAACCGCAGGTTGCAGGATCGAATCCCGGCTGCGGCGGCTGCATTTCCGATGGAGGCGGAAATGTTGTAGGCCCGTGAGCTCAGATTTGGGTGCTCGTTAAAGAACCCCAGGTGGTCAAACTTTCCGGAGTCCTCCGCTACGGCGTCTCTCGTAATCATATGGTGGTATTGGGACGTTAAACTCAACATATCAATCATGTAAAGAAGGTGCCTAGCTTAGCATATTAGTGAAATTTAGTTTAGTTGCGTTACATCCTCAATGATGTATTTATAGCACTGCACTGTACTGTATTCTACTAAGTATTGCCATTCAGAAAGCGTCGCGTGAAACACGATCAGAGTCGAAGAAATAGGAAGATCCCATCGTTTGAAATTCTATAGCAGTGGCTGGGTTTTCGCTGCCCTTGTAGCCTTCGCTGCACTGCGCGGAATTGATAATAAAAAGCTTGCAACCTCGTCATGGGGGGGACTCCGTGTGATCGATTGGAAGTATGAATATGCGTGTATCTCTAAAGGTATGCTCCAGTACTGCACGAAATTGGCGAATAGAAGTATGCAGACGTGGAAAAGTCGTTATACGAAGTCGTTCGGTTCGATAAAGAGGCGCACGTGTAATTTTGTTTACAAGCATATGTATTCCAGTGCATAGGGAAACACGGTTATGTATTTGGTTATTTGAAGCCACGAGCACGGAATCAGCGTAGATTATGTCGATGAGCCCATCCACATCTAAAGTGACATTAATTTGAAACAGGCACTGTTTGTACGTACGTACGTACGTATGTATGTATGTATGTATGTATGTATGTATGTATGTATGTATGTATGTGTGTATGTACGTATGTATGTGTGTATGCATGTGTGTATGTATGTGTGTGCGTGTGTATGTATGTATGTATGTATGTATGTATGTATGTATGTATGTATGTATGTATGTATGTATGTATGTATGTGTGTATGTATGTATGTATGTATGTACGTACGTACGTACGTATGTATGTATGTATGTATGTATGTATGTATGTATGTATGTATGAATGTACGTATGTATGCATGTGTGTATGTATGTGTGTGCGTGTGCATGTATGTATGTATGTATGTATGTATGTATGTATGTATGTATGTATGTATGTATGTATGTATGTATGTATGTATGTATGTATGTATGTATGTATGTATGTATGTATGAATGAATGTACGTATGTATGGCGTTTCGGCGCTCAGCTCCTATAGCTGACCCAAAAGACGCATGTTGGAAGATATTGCCTCACGTGTTGCTTTCTTCCTATTTTTGTGTCCCCACCCCATTACAATGTAACTTGCTGCCCTGTGCAAAAAGCACGCGAATGACCGGAAACTATGTGTTAGAACCTTCCGATGAGATGACATGCTTAACGCGAACATTACGTGCTCAACGCGAACTTAAGCGGCCGCTAGCGATAATGCTGGAATCATCAATGATGTATAAAAAGCCGACGTGTTTTACCACTTGCCAGTTATTATTATTATTATTATTATTATTATTATTATTATTATTATTATTATTATTATTATTATTATTAGCAGCAGCAGCAGCAGTAGTAGTAGTAGTAGTAGTAGTAGTAGTAGCAGTAGTAGTAGTTGGAACTCCCTTGTGCACCCTCTTTCATGCCCCACTCCAGTGAGAAAAAAAAATTCGCCATGACTCTGTCTTTTGTAAATGCGTGTACAACCAAAAATATACACACGGGCGTTCCCGCGCTCTATACCACGCAATGCAAACGCACGCGAATGCGCTATCCTAAATACGCACGCTAAAGCCAATGCACGGACATACGCTGTGCACAGGCAGTTGTGCACATGCGTTCGTCTATAGCCTCGGTGACCGTTTATTTCGGGGCTCTCTATTTTTCTTTTCTTTTTTTTTCCTTCTTCCACACGTGGCACTTTTCCTCCGCAGGCTCAACGTGCGTCGGTGCGGACGAAATGCCTCTCTCTGCCCGAGCTCCTTCTCTTCCCGCTCTCTGTTTTCTTTTTTTTTTTCCTCCTAAGCAAAATATACTTCTTCCTCCCTTGGCTCTCATATAGGACGCGCCCGGACCGCAGTGGCGGCGATCTGTGTTGCTACATGTAGGCTCCTTACACCGTATTATTTCGAAGAGCCCTTGGTGTTGTTACAGTACGTACAAGGGTCTGGAGAGGTAGCGCTTTGTCCAGTGTGCGTGGGCAAATCCGCGCGCACATGCGCAGGCTATTGATCATTGTCAACAAAGGCACGAGCAGTCCGCTGATCACGTGCGCATGCTCTTACGGGAGGTGTTCGTTACTCAAGAGAGAGAGACGAGAAAAAAGGAAGGCAGGGAGGTTAACCAGATGCTAGTATCCGGTATGCTACCCTACACTGGGGTTGGGGAATAGTGGATTGAAAGAGAAAAAAGGGAGAGTTCGTTCGTTACTCAAGATGTCTGCAATACTCACCGGGGCAACACGGGAGGTAGTGTTGTTGTTGTTGTTGTTGTTGTTGTTGTTGTTGTTGTTGTTGTTGTTGTTGTTGTTGTTGTTGTTGTTGTTGTTGTTGATGTTTTATTGCATTTGGGCATCATCAACAGCCGACGCCGTGATCAAACCCACGAACCCGTCTCAGCAACGCTACGCTGCAACCATATGATTTTACTGGAGGCTATCCTCTCTTCTATTCTATCGAACGTTTGCGTGCTATATTCTCCCTTGATAGCGTTACCCAGCGCCGCCTGTAGCCATGAAAATGAACGAGGATGTAAAATGTGGACGCTGTGTATAGCACGTGAATGGCATAGCCAGCCACCCCCCCTCCCCTTCCCGAAATAACGCACATACAGGAAAGCACGCACGCACGCACAAACATATATAAAAGTATGATTGAACCACCTCCCCCCTCTTTGAAAACAAACTCTGCGTATACGCCCCTGATCTAGAGAGCATGCCGCTGCCATACCTTTTCGTCCCACGTTGATTCCAGCAGAGCCGAGACCCTTTCTTTAGCGTGATGAACATGAACGAAAGGGGAACCAAGGGACGTAATTTTAAAGTAAAGCTGTTCGAGCTCACCCTAATTTGTCCGTCTCCACTTCCCTCCCTTCTGTGTTACGACGATTAAGCATTATTTGACCAAACACTCACCGCTCGTTCAGTAGTCCAGGTCACAGTGACGCATCTGAAGAACGATTACTTCGCCAACTGTTGCAATAACTAAGACGTATTGATGCAGAAGAGGCCGTGGTGAGGAGAATGCTGGCACGGGGTATCCAATATACCGTTTCCCCACGCGGCGAATATCCGGGTTTCATCGTCGTCAGCTACAAGAGCTGTCTAATTAATTGCACTGCGCGACGAACAAGGGCTCCCGCAGAGAGCTCCAATTACAACCTTCGTGCTACGGCGTTCGTGAGCACGCCTTAGCAAATTCTCTGATAGCATGGCGACAAATTAATAGCGCGAACAGAGCAGGTAAACGGAGCAGGCGACTCGGAGAGTTCTTGGAGAAATCAGGAGTTAGGGGTAACCGTGCCTAAAACGAACAATATAAAAAAAAGAAACGCAACCATGGAGACTATATAATGGGACGCGAAAATCGCGAACGTGCTTACGTCGGTTTCAGGTATACCCGCTCATTTTACTCCATATTGGTCATCGATAAGTTAACGTTCAATGACCATGGCGTTCTTTAGCGGTGCTTGGTACAAGATAGCTCAAATAAACACCATCACATCTGGGAGTCACTAATAGAAACTGATGAGCTAGTTGGTGCGCAATTGTAGGGAACAAGTTGGTGTGAAAAAACGTACAGACGCACCTGTGTTAAGCCTTAGATGCTCCGCCAAGCGGGAAATGTAACCGTCAGCGACGACCGTCCAGCGGCGTCGGGACAGTCATCGTGTTTTTGTTCAATATGCGGCTGACAATCGTAACTACAACAATAGAGTTTCCCAAGATTAATTCAATGGCACTGTGACACGTGTGATCGTTAAGCCACCTTGGGAATGAGTGGTGGTACACAAGTTTGCCTGCTTGCGGCTTCGAACGTACTTGCGGTCCCAAAAACGCCATAGGATTGTATTGGTCGGATTTATATGCATTAAAAATCGCGATTTAGGCGCCTAAAAAAAGGCAAGCAGAGACCTCCAAAAGCTGAAATATAGGCACAATTACGAAACTTCACATTTTAGAATACATTTGTGCGGAACCTGTGTATAGGCAAGAAAGCAAAAATAAATGGTTTAGTTTATGATGGCACAAAGACACCAAAGGTTTAGCATAGCCATGCAGTTTTTTTTTTTTTTCTCGCAAGGCTTGCATAACACAATCTCTCCTTTTATTGTCCAGTATGATGACAGAAGTGATTGGTGAGTGGGTTTTAACGTCTCAAAACCACCATATGATTGCGAGAGACGCCATAGTAGAGGGCTCCGGAAATTTAGACCACCTGGGCTTCTTTAACATGCAGCCAAATCTGGGTCCACAGGTCTACAGCATTTCTGCCTCCATAGAAACTGCAGCCGCCGCAGCCAGGATTCGAGCCCACGAGCCTGGTCAGCAATTTATAGACCCTTATAATAATATAGGCACAGACATCAAAAATAGGCTTTTGTAGGGACTATAAAACGCTATAAACCCCTTGTTAACCTCTAATTCATGCTCATATATTAAAATGGCACGATAGAAATGCAACAAACAAAATGATCCGGTCTCTAATTATTAGTCACGTTGCAGTGGAGGACTCCCGAAAATTCGACCACCTGGGGTTCTCTAACGTGCACCTAATTCTAAGCACACGGACCAGAAGCATTTTCGACTCAGTGGAAAATGCGGCCAGCAAGGCCGGAACTCGATATCATGACCTGTGGGTCAGCAGCCGACTGCTTTAGCCACTAGACCACCATGGCGGGTCCCTCTCGTGTATTCAAGGGAAACTCTGTTATTACAACGACGATCGCGAAGACGATGGTGAGGATGAGAATTTCAGAACGACCACTTTAACGGCACTCTTTTCCCGCACTCCTCCGGCAAGATGTCGAGAAGGGGCGAAGTAAGAAAGTTCTCGCGCACTCTCGCACTTCCGTTCGCGTTCGAGATTAGCGCGTGTACGAAGGACGAACTATTCGTGCACGCTCAGTCAGGGAAACAGGCGCGGCTGCGAGCATAAAGTTTCCCAATATACACTAGAGGGAACTCTGGCGCTAGTGTCTATGGGAGCTGCAACGCACGGCGCTTCAGCGAGCATGGGAATGATGTGTAGTACACACATTTGTCTAATTTTCGTACTTCTGTCCTGCTTCTGGCTCCATGTGTGTTCGTGTGGCTTGGAGCTGTTTTTTTTTTTTCACGAAAACATAAATTAGCAAATGTTCGCCGTTTGCGCTTCACAACCTTATTCTTTTAAGCTTACTATTTCGAATCAAGTCACTAAGTTCAAAAGGGTTCGTTCTTTCTTTCAAAACAAAACCGTAACCAGCAATAAACGAAGCCACAAGTACGATTCGCCACCCGCAAGTACGAAGACTAGGCAAATGTGTCTACTACCCCTCATTCCCATGGTCACTGAACGATCGCAGCGCCAGAGTGCCATCTAGTTAATTTTGAGAAACTCTATGGCTGCGGGGATGGGGCGGAGAGGGGGACGCAGCATCACGCAGCGTACGTGTCCGGCCGTTCGATGAAAACGAAGTAACTTTGCCGCGCTGCGCCTCGAGTGTTGAGAGAGGAGGACGAAGCGATGAGAGAAAGGGAGAAGGCCGGCGGCGCCAAGGCGAGCAGGATCGATTGAATTTCTATCGGCAAGTTCGCGCCTTTCCGCGTGCCACGAGACAGGACCATCGCCCGAAGCTGGCGCGAGTGGAGCTTGAACCCAAAGCCCTGGAAAGTGGAACGACGTGAGGAGGGTTTCCCCAGCCAAACCTATACTATGGCGAGGACGCAGAAGGGAAGATGACACACCGCTATAGTTCACCAGTGGTCCACCTCGATGGAACCGTGGACAGGGGGCTCGACTGCTGACCTGGAGGTCACGGGTTCGACCCCAGCCGTGGCGGTCGCGTCTCGATGGCGGTAAAATGGCACAGGCCCGTATACGACTTATAGTTTCCCTATAATTAACTAGAGGAGACTTTGTCGCTGCGATCGTTCAGCCACCATTATAATTATGGGAATGACGTAGATTTCCCTAGTCTTCGAGCTTGCGGGCGGCGAACGCACTCGTGGGTTTGTTTATCGCTGTGTTGTTGGTTTTCTTTCGAAGGAAAGAAAAAAAAACCGTTTTTCATTTCGTGAACCAACTTGAAGTGGTAAGCCTAAGAGATGGAGGTGGTGAAGCATAACTGCCGAACACTTGCCAATTGTTGTTTCGTGACAAAGCAGCTTCAAGTCACGCGCAGCCGGAACGAACGTAAAGTACGAAGACTAGGCAAGTCTATGTCATACCCATAATTCCCTGCTCGCTGAAGCATCATGCGTCGCAGCTGTAGGCACTAGCGCCAGAGTTTTCCCTCCAGGAAACTCTATGGTGTACGGTGAGTTGTCGCTGCGCGTTAGAGAGAACCAGGTGGTCGAAATTTCCGGAGCCCTCTCATAGTCGTATCGTGGTTTTGGGACGCTAAACCCCAGATATTATTAAAAGTTATGTAGTGTGTAGTCTTCTTCTTAAGGTGAAGGCCCCAGATGACTTATCAAACGCGAAAGTTGACTGTCGACCGTGCTGCTGTCCACACGGGGAACGCAAAAGAGCATCATAACTTGATGACTTTACCGCATGACATCATCGTGACGATGCGCGCGGCCACAGTTCTGGATGTCACTGTGACGTTACACGACGTGATATTACATGATTACGTCATGACAGGACATCGTTGCAGGAGTTGCAATTGGACAAAGTGGACAATCACGGTAGCTGGGGTTATACATTCCAGAACCATGATTATGAGAGATGCAGTAGGAGAAGGCTCCGGAAATTTCGACCATTTATCTGATTTTTTTTTTTTTGCTTTTAAGATGCAGTGACATTTTTGACGTGCACAAAGCCTCCAGCATTTCAGCTCCATCATAATGTCACCGCCGCAGCCGGAATCGAAACAACGACTTTCGGGTCAGCCGAGCACCATAACGACCACTTCTCCAGCGCAGTGGACCTTGGACAAGTTGGATTAATTGTGCATTTTGAAATGGTTTGCACGAAAATGAGGACGCAGGATAGAAGATATAATAGACACCCGAGAGTACCGTCTCACAACCACACGTGAAGAACGCATTATGTTTTACACCATATGACCAAGTACCGCGTGTATAGAATACGGTGCATTACTTTTTTCGTTCAGCAGAAAGACACTGACCAAGTTTGCGGAACAGTATCGTGCACCGCGAAGAAGCGTTAATATGGATGTAATCTATCTATCTATCTATCTATCTATCTATCTATCTATCTATCTATCTATCTATCTATCTATCTATCTATCTATCTATCTATAGCTAGAAAGAGAAGAGAAAAAGAACGTGAAACGTGTTCGTGCAAAAAAAAAACACATTTCTTCGGTGGCACACTTTTTTGCAGGAGCATTTTTCTTTACTTATCTATGATGTAACAACGCGTGGTACTCGGTCATGATTTGAAATTCCTTGCATTATTTTTAATAGTTGCGATACGGCACTCTGCTGTGTGTATTCTTTCTATCTTGTGTCGTTGCTTTCGCGCTACTCACTTCACAATCCATCACAGCGTTGGTTGGTCAAAAGTAGCTCAATAAAGCACGCACTTCTAATACACGCGAGGCAGAGAAACCTTTTGGTGGAGAGAGGGGGGGGATCAATGCATCGACTAAGAAAGGAACATCGCTTTCGCCTTCACGTCATCTTATCTAATTACTTGGGGGACTTTGTAAGGTTTTGTTCATCCTCGTCAAAATACGTTTGGCCGGAAGACCCTCGACTCGACTATCGAGCTCGGAAAAGGACAATTGCCAAGAATCGATATGGTTTTACCAGGAGCCTAACCCCGCAACTTAGCTTCGGTTTGTTTAGCCACGGCTCCTTGGTTCAAGTAAGATTGTAAAGTTGCAGTCTGCGGGATTTTCTAGCCATCTTTTCCCTATGTTTAGTTACACGTCCACCACCCACATCAGGACCAACGTGGGATTAAAAACCAAGATGCATGCCTTAACATGCCTTGAACGGGATAATCGAGTGTAGCAGCAGAACAATGCAGGCCCTGTTTGTAGAGATAAAGGTAAATGAGGAAATGTATGGATGCCAACCAGAAGGGAAAATATCTGGTTTGGTCTCCTACAATGAGCAAGCGGGAAGGGGAGACCTAAAGTGGAGGAACACGCATGAGACTGAAAGCTGGGGAACAAATAAACAAACACACACACACACACACACACACACAGAGAGAGAGAGAGAGAGAGAGAGAGAGAGGAATGTCATAATCGGGCGGGTCACTCGTAAGAACTTCAAATGCTTCTGCAAAGCTTCTTCAAGTAACCATTAAATTTATTCACTGAAAGAGTGCATTGCCTCACGAATGGACCACCGCATTTTTTCTATCTGTCAAGTATGAACGGAGTAGATTTGTGCTTTCTGTAATTGCTTTAACGGTGTCACAGCATATCCACGGAGTGAAATGAGAAGGGCCAAGCGGGCGGGTGGACGGATGCACGGATGGCATGAAAACACGAACGGACTGACAGACGCTTCGGCCCACTCATTTCACTCTGTGGATATGCTATGACACCGTTTTTATTGGCATGCAATGCAACGCAACTGGCTACTACGACGACATGGGACGTACGACCTGTGACGTAAAAAGCTTCGCCCCTAAAAAAAAAATCGTGTATGCATGTCATTTGGTTGCATGATATTCAATTATATTCTGTCCGGAAGCGTGGTTTCTTTTTTGTTGTCTTTTTTTTTTTTAGTTTGCGTCTTGTCATAGCCGGCACTTTTGAGGTGTGCAGTCTTTCCGAATCGTTTCAAGCCAAGATTATTGTAAATTAATGGTGGTTCATTTTGAGTGCGACTTTCCTGTCACTGCCATTCCAGATTCGCGGCCGGACAGAACCCCAACCTGATCGGTCATTGCGAGACACGTCGCAACCGTTATCGGACCTTACCGAGCTAACCGAACTCGATCGCACCGTACAAATGTCCGTGTCTCCCTGTAGTACATTTTCATCCCTTTCGATCGACTACTGAACCGGATCGGAGACGTATAACCCCCTCACCAGCGCGTCCTATAAGCCGGCTTTTCCGCGGGAGCATTGGCAGAGCTGAAGTCGGCGCAGTCGCCGCAGCGCGAAAGGTAGCGCTCGTGTTCTTTCGGTGGCTCCACCTGATGAGCGCGTTGAGCACCGCTGGCGCGATACCGCGCATCGTTCGTTTTCTTGCATCTCTTCCCGTTCACCCGAGTACTCCTCCATTCGCGGCCCACGAACGGTGGTGGTAGCTAATGGTTCATAAAGAATTATTTGCGCAAATTGCTGTATAAAAAGGCACCAATTTATGTGCCTTGATATGTAAGACGTAATATTCAAACACGATCATTAAATGTGTCCTTCGTTCCTTGAGCATGGGAGATACCACTAGATAGATAGATAGATAGATAGATAGATAGATAGATAGATAGATAGATAGATAGATAGATAGATAGATAGATAGATAGATAGATAGATAGATAGATAGATAGATAGATAGATAGATAGATAGATAGATAGATAGATAGATAGATAGATAGATAGATAGATAGATAGATAGATAGATAGATAGATAGACAGACAGACAGACAGACAGACAGGCAGACAGACAGACAGACAGACAGATAGATAGATAGATAGATAGATAGATAGATAGATAGATAGATAGATAGATAGATAGATAGATAGATAGATAGATAGATAGATAGATAGATAGATAGATAGATAGATAGATAGATAGATAGATAGATAGATAGATAGATAGATAGATAGATAGATAGATAGATAGATAGATAGATAGATAGATAGATAGATAGATAGATTACACCGATGTTAACACTTCTTCGTGTTGCACTGTTCCGCAAACTTGGACACTGTTCCACAAACTTGGTCAGTGTCTTTCTGCTGAACGAAAAAAGTAATGCACCGCATTTTTTCGTCTACAAAATCTAAATTATAGCTGCCCAAGATAACCTACCCATATTTATTTTTAAAAACAAGTCGAAACGATGAAGAGCGATTTTGAACCTAGGGAAACAACTTTCCTTTTCAGTATTGTTGCCGCTAAAAAGCGGAAGCATCAATTGTTTACTTTCAATAGAACCTTGGAAAAGAAAGAGAGAAGTAGATGCCAAAAAAGAAAGACAAACAGTTTTCGTGAGAGCGTCTCTCATAATCATATGGTGGTTTTGGGACGTTAAACCCCACATATCTATCTATCAGTTTTCGTGAGACAAAATATTTGTGTCAATCAACGCTCCTTGTTGGCCCTTCGCTACCACTGCATGCCGCGAACTGTGCATATGAATATACTTCTTTCTTTCTTTTTTTCTTTCTTTCTTTCTTTCTTTTTTTCTTTCTTTCTATTCTGCTAAATACTCGTTCATTTACGTTTTCATACCTTCTAGCATTTCATGTTCCTTTCTGTAGTGTTTATTTTCTGCTATTAATTTTTATCACGTGCTCGTTTATTTTGCCTTGCCTTCTCATGGATTTCTTCATTTCTTTTTTTTTTCAGTGTCTCTCTGCCTTCTTTTTTTGCATGTCCTTCCCTGTAGCTTTTGTTTCTTTCAGTCCTCCTTTAGTCAATTTAGGTATCCTTTCAAATCCTTTCTGCCCACCTTTCTGTTCTTCTTTTTTTTCCTTTGTTGCTGTCTTCCTTCGCTCGACGTCTCATATATATCCCGTGCGTGCGTGCGTGCGCAGCTGTGTGATCACCACGTGCCATTGTCAGGAGGAGACGGTGGCGGCGGCAACAAATCACGTCGCGGCCCTCTTCGCTCGCCGAGTGAGTGGCTATATAAAATACAATATATCCGCCACAAGCACAGAGTAAACAGGGGAAGCTATAGTGGGAGAGAAACCTCTCGACGTGCCCCGCACAGTACCCGTTCTCTGGAAACCCGGGCGAGAACATGGAGCCTTGTTCTTACGGCTACGAATCGATACAGAGTATAACGCTAACTCAGCTGAGGGTGAGCGAGAGAGAGAGCGAGAAAGAATGGAAATTTCCGGCTTTTAAATATTGAAAAACCCTAGCGAGTAATGACTCCCACTTTATAGCGCGGCTTTCGATGTCGAAAACTCTCGGGAAAAGGGAGTGAAGAAAAAGAAAGGAAGTGAAGGAAAAGGGAGTTAACCAGGAGCAAGGGAGACTAATGACCTTTCTAGGCTATGTCTGCTGCGCTGTTGTAGAGGCAAAAGAACATGGACGCAGCAATAACGGCATGGCACCAAATGGAAACAGGTGTTTTGCAATACGCTTTCTTGATGAAGCCAATCAACGGATAACGACGCCGAGGAGCGGTGTACTATAGTTTTAAATATGTAAGAATTCTTATGGAGATCCAATGAAAAATGTGTCTGTCCTTCTGTCCGTCCCACAAGGTGATCGCATGCAGTTATAAAGAGACGAACAAAAATTAGCTTTAACTCTAGTGCTTGAGCTTGAATCCGGACCTAGGACCCGAGTTTCCGACAGCATGGCCGAATTCCACAGTGTACCGAATAGCAGCAGCTCGGTATTTTGCGACCCGCTGTCTCTCACCCTCCTCCTTGATGAAAAAGCGGTAACGAATTTCTAGTTTTTTTTTTTTCTATCGTTTCATCGCGTGCTCTTGCGCTTTATATTGCGTTTTCAATAAAGCTTTATACATTAGTTTTTATGTCCTATTGTGTCCTACTGATCTTTCCTTTCCAACATTAAAACATCAAGTTTGGTCTCGAAGTTAACCAGAGAACTCTTCCGGAAACCTTACTTCACCGTCATCGCTACAATATGGACTGGACAATCTGAAAATGCAGCGCCCGAAATTAACCGCCCGCTTTCCAGCTGTGGAAAGGCTGTCTGCAAATACGGGCACACTAGAGACAGAAACGTGAGGCAGCGAAGAGAATTATAATGAATAAGAGAAGGGTAGAAAGCAGCAACACCCAGCAGCAGGTTCAGCCGCAGCCCTCATGGCTACGAGGCGTTTTTTCAATGGAAGATCCCTTCACATCGATAGTTTGCGACATCGTGTATAGACATTTCAACGAAAAGATAAAATATATTAAACAATGAACAATATAAAAGTTGTGTGTTGCTCTAAAGCAAAATGACCACCAACTCAATGTGACCGCGCATATATAGAGCAGTCAGACTAAAGGAGTTGGTGGTCAATGAACCTGTTCCGGTCGAGTCAATGAAGCGGCGGCTTCTTTTTCGTGTCAGGGCGATGACCCGTGCGCTTTGCGATGTTCTGCGGCTATATTCACGGCCATACGGCCATTTTTCAGTGAGCTCACCAAATGTAACCGTGAGTGCCAATGAGAGAGGTGAAAAAAAAAACAAAAAAAAAATTTAATTGTGGGTGGACAAGGTTGTAGCCAAAATATTGGCTAGTGGCATTGTTTTCATCACGGTAGCAAATTTAGGTAGCAGATACAATACTGGATAACTTGTTGGAACGTTGAGTCCGTCCACTCCTGCCGATCAAAAAAAAAAAAAAAAGATCGTTTCATCAATCTCAAGCAGAATCTGTTGGAAGACAATCACTTGACTAAACGTTCGCTCTACCGACACCGTGACATTTGTTAAAGTGTTTTTCATTTCTTGAATCCATCTTTAACTTCCAACTAGTGGATGGATGGTTGGGTGTCACTGTTAATTTTCACCCACCCCGAATTAACTCAGTTAAAGTGACTGTTGATTGATATGTGGGGTTTAACGTCCCAAAACCACCATTTGATTATGAGAGACGCCGTAGTGGAGGGCTCCGGAAATTTCGACCACCTGAAAGTGACTGTTGGAAACAGCGCCGACAGGACAGAGTTCGAGAGCAGGCGGACCGACGCCGATTGGGAACGCTGTTGTACAGCCTGGCGCGTTCCAATCAGCGTGCTGAAATAGAAAGTTCATTTAATCAACCTTTGCCGACAAAACCGTAGAGGTGCGTACAGTAGATCTTAAGGAGACGGTCCCTCGCGGTGGAAGCGGTGGCATCAGCAGGTATATACTTCCTTCCTTCGCAAGGCCATCACACTTCGCTGTCATTCAGCTAAATGTGTAGAAATTGTGGCTATATAAGGGTATGCCACGTCTACAGAAAGAGAAAGACGGTAATAAAGCTCTTATTCTTCGTTCTTTTAGCAGCTCGGTGAGAGAAGGAAGGGGAGCGAACGAGAAAAAAAAATCAGATGAACGAAGCAGATGCGAGTAAATTGTGGCCTCGCATAGGTGAAGCAGCTTGCAGGAAAAAGGGAAAAATAAAATGCAGTGGATGGAGTCGCACCGCGTGTAGTGCCTACGTAATGTAAGTGGCGGGCGACCTTCGCAGAATTGTCCCCGTATACGGTGTATGCATGCGGCAGCGCGAACACAACATGTAAACGTGTTTCTTCTCATAGCGCAGCCTCTGAGATTGCACTACCGCGTTTTATGTTCTCGTAGGCATGCCTGCGAGTCGACAGTTTGAGTGTTGAACATCAAGTAGTTCGTGAAAGAGAGCACATTTACGATGGCGCCAGTGTATAAGCCTAAAAAAAATTATTGTGCAAGACGTGGTGCATGGCAGCGCGGACAAACGGGAAAGAGCGGGGCACAAACATGCCCTGAATGAAACTGGGACCCCTCGAAACACACCCCCATCCAAATTTTTAAAAACTTTCGTTTACCTATGCATGTACATGCACACACGAAAACGCACGCACGTACATTCATAAAATATGATTCACCCCCCCCCCCCCCCCACCCTCGATTAAATTTCTGCCTATACGCCCCTATCACGAACCGATTTGGTTTGGTGAGCCTAAAAGGGTATAGAAGTGGAAATGCTGAACATTTATGGATTTTCGCCTTGCGATGCCGAACGGAGCAGAAAGAACGAAGTCTAGACAAATTCATGTACAGACAAATTCATGTACTGTATGCCCATCATTATCATGCTGGCTAAAGCGCCACGCGTTGCAGCTATAGCGTTCTCTTTATATAGTGTATTCGTATAGGAAACACGATGTCGAACTGAGCCGAAAAAAAAAACGAAGTTTAGACAAATTCATGTACTGCATACCCATCATTCTCATGCTGGCTGCAGCGCCACGAGTTGCAGCTAAAGTTCTCTTTGTATAGTGTATTCATATAGTAAACACGATGCCGAACGGAGCCGAAATAACGAAGTTTAGACAAATTCATGTACGGTATACCCATCATTGTCATGCTGGCTAAAGCGCCACGTGTTGCAGCTAAAGTCCTCTTTATATAGTGTATTCATATAGGAAACACGATGCCGAACTGAGCCGAAAAAAAAAACGAAGTTTAGACAAATTCATGTACTGCATACTCATCATTTTCATGCTGGCTGAAGCGCCACGTGTTGCAGCTAAAGTTCTTTTGTATATTGTGTATTCATATAGTAAACACGATGCCGAACGGAGCCGAAATAACGAAGTTTAGACAAATTAATGTACTGTATACCCATCATTGCCATGCTGGCTAAAGCGCCACGCGTTGCAGCTAGAATTCCCGTTATATAGTGTATTCATAGGAAACACTATGTCGCTGTCCTCTTCCACATGTTATTCTCCCACTCTATATTGAATATAAATGTTAGTCAAGCTGGGGCCGCGAAATATATTTTGTGTGCGCTGCCTTTGCATTAGTCAATTTAAACGTTTGTTTACATTGTCTGTGTTTCGTGCGCGCCGAGAACTTTCCCTAATGGTTTCCTTATACATATTATTTGGCTCATACAAAGAAACGTGCAATCGGCGCTTCCCATCGTTCTAATCGACGCCTATAGGCGTGAGTCCCTGAAGAAGAAGAACCTGTGTATGATTGATTTGAGGTTGTAACTTAACTGATGAGGCACCATATGTATACTCATCCTCAAGTAAATATTTCTCTCTCGGACTTGTCAAGCGTGGTGCCCCGATCTGATATATGGGCCACTGGCACGCAACCACCCATCTCCAATATGCTAATTCATTGGAGCTCCCAAAAGGTCACACTGCAGCACTGCCGATAATGCATATTGTAAATGTTTAATGCCATCTAGGTGTTGTAACGTTCTTTTTTTTTTCTTTTTTTTCTCCTAGCCTCCTTGTTGCTGCCGCTTAACGATAGTGTGGGCAATGGCTAATGTGGTTTTTTTTCGCTGACGTTTCTTTTATTAGTTATCATTTGATACTTTATACTTCGTAAGGTATGAGACAATTTCTGCGCATTTTACCTAACGGAACTACAGTTTATTTGGAATGTTGATTGCTTTTTTTTGTTTATTTGTTTGTGTGTGTGCTTGTTTGTGGAGCGAGGCTGTTCAAACTATAGCAGTGATTTGTGTGTGATGTCTACGATAAGACTATCATCATAAGCGTGCTTGTGCCACAAAATTTGGTTTAGTCCCACTACACGCCACTGGGCTGCTAAAAATGAAGAAGGCAATAGTTAGGCCAATAAAGGGCTGTGATGCGACGGCGGCCGTACGAAGGGGAAAAAGCATCGGTGTCTGCGACGAGACCCCGAAGCGATGGAAGACCTACTGTAGTAAGAGGTGTCAGCGCTTGGTTCCAGCGTGTCTCTGTCTGTGGAGTTTGAATAAGCTTGTCGTGTGGATGACTGGCTGTTTTAGCTCGACTGTATCTGCGCTGAAGATCAAAGTAGGAACAGCATAATGTCACCTATAGCTAAAGCCTATAGCAGCGACCTGTAGAAGCGATCTAGAAGCAAACTGCATAACTTAGCTGAAGATTATAGAAACAACCAGATTAGTCTTGAAAATGGTCCAGTTTCACTGTTTCAAGCTTAGCGCGGCTCACTGGAACATTCACCAATTTCTTAATTGATCGATATGCGGGGTTAAACGTCCCAAAACCACCATATGATTATGAGAGATATGCCGTAGTGGAAGGGCTCCGGAAATTTAGACCACCTGGGTTTTTTTTTTTAATGTGCACCCAAATCTGAGCACACGGGCCTACAACATTTACGCCTTCATCGGAAATGCAGCCGCCGCAGCCGGGATTCGATCCCGCGACCTGCGGGTCAGCAGCCGAGTACCTTAACCACTAGACCACCTCGGCGAGGCACCAATTTTTAAAAGAAACTGGTAAACGTTTGTCAACATATCGACATTTTATGGGCATAATTTATTCACCAAAACCAGGATTTTACCAAAGCCATTCATTCATAGGGCAAAATCCGGTCAAATCCCACCCTGTGTGGGTGGCCTTGCTAATGCAGTCGTTAAATGCATCATCATCATCATCATCATCATCATCATCAGGATAAATGACAGACCATCGTGGGCATTGCTGCACGGCACGGGGTCCCTTTTAACACGATAGCGTTAAAGAGCTCGTTTCGCAGAAATTCCGACGTCGGCGTCAGCGTCGTTGGTTGTAAGCGAAGAATCGTTATCTCTGCGTGACAGCAAAATCGGGAAAGATGTTACTAAAATAAACAATAAATTATACGGGGTCTCAGCGGGGGTTAGAACCCGTGTCGTTTCCGTGGAAAGCGGGAGTTCTTCCGCTTAACCACGCCACTTTTATTTCTTTATTAGCCACGCCACTGCTTGTAAGTACAGTGAAATTAACTTCCTCTGCTTGGAAACGCAGTGAAAGTTACTTTCATGCTTTACAAACACCCGTGTCATGTAAACATGCTTTACAATACAACATGAAATATGGCCGTAATTATGCGTGGTACAAGCGTACATTTCCATCGGGCGTCAGAACAAGTGGTTATCATAGTGACTTCATTGTTTCAAGCCAGTCCCCCACTGCAAGAGGCAGGCATACTGCGCCTATTCCCTTAAAGCCACGTATAGCAGGTGGCTAACAAGTTCGACAAGATTTCATAAACTAAGTGTGTCAAGTACGCACTAGGAACAGAACGTTGCTATCGCGTTCAACTTTTAAAGGAGAAGCTTAAGGGTCCCTCTATTTTTGTGTATCGGGACCATAATCAGACGGAAAAGACGAGAGGTCAAAGATAGCTTCGATTGACAGACTCAATTTTGTGGCGAGAAAATCTTTGCGTATGTGTGATGATATGCAGCGCCTGCACTTCCTTACATTCGATTTACATCAACACCGATGGCACTGTTATGAGCTTTCAGATGAATTTAGAGCTAGTTCTTTTATTGTTCCGTCAATCTAATTAGGTGCCCTGGACATTTATGGTAGTGGGGCGCGATCTTAATTTTACACGCCTTTTGTACATTGTGCCACCAGGCACGATAAGCATTCATTTGATCTGAATGCTCCAAAAGACGAAGGGCGTTGCGGTTTTGAGTTTTGCTCGTTTCAGTGTGAACGACAGGCCATCGTTCGAGGCCGATCTCGACCTAGTTCTCGTTAGTTTGCACAGAGCGTCGACAGATGGCGCAGCCCGCCACGCAACGCGACGAGGAGCTGTTTTGCTAGATCGCCCATTAAAACTGTGCAGTATGTGTCGTGCCTGTCGTGCCAGTTGAAGTCGCTTTACGAAGTGAAGCGCTAGCGTTGACCTGTTCTATGACCATGAATCATCAAAGCCACGACGTTTGCGTTCAGAGCTACACTGCATGACATTGCTCGCCTGCGGTTTACCAGCAACCTGGCATGCAAGCTGCTCGCCCAAATGAGACTGTAATTACATTCCATACTATGCGGCGTACATAGGCTCGGAGAAAGCATACATTTAGAGAAATGTCTGGCGATTGTGAACATTCGTAATTGAAAGGAAACGCTGTCGGGCCGTGACTTCCAAACTGTGATCACCTGCGTAGCGCGGTACTGCTGGCTCGTCGTTGCACAAGCGTACCACAGCTGCCTCGCTTGAGTACTGAACAGATAGATAAGGGCTTCATCAGTGTGGGCTCTGCCCTCGACTGCCTGCAATCTCAACTAAGTTAAGCTCAGGATAAGTTCGTTACGGCCAGACGGCCCTATCGGACGGGTGCTGGCGACGCTGGGCGACCGTTTTAAGCGCAATATCGGCTAGCTGTTTTCAGAGCCGTTGCGTCCCGATCTTAGCGTGACTGCCCACCCCACTCCCCCCGAACGCGGGAATGAGAATCGATTCGTCTGTTTACGTAGTGCTCCGGCGTAATTAATGTCACCGTGGAAGAAGCGCATCGCGAAGATTGTTCCTTGTGTTTGCAGTCGATCACACGCGTCTTAAATTGCAAGTCTTTGTCGTAATTCATCATTATCGGTGCACTACGGGACGAAGGCCTCTCTGTCCCAATGCTCTGGAACCGCCAGGGTGGTGGCCATGGCGTTCGACTGCTGATCACAGAAGGTCGCAGGATCTAATTCCGACCGCGGCGACCGCATGTCGATGGAGGCGAAAGTATTGAGGCCCACTTACTTGGATTTTGATGTGGTCAAAATTTTTGGAGCCGTTCACTACACAGAGTCCTTCTTAATAATACCGTAGCTTTGAAACGTAAAACAACAACGATTATTATCATTACAATCATCTACAATTTACTTTATGTCGTTTACACTGACCATGTGTGCTACCTATGAAAGGAGCTACTAGCATAAAAATAAATGAAACATATACGTACAAAAAAGTTCGTACGTCAATGGAAGGACCTAATTCGTGTCTTGAGTTTTAAAGGCATGGGAAAGTATTTTTTGGCAGATATTTAGATTCAAACTTCATTTCAATAAAGAAACAACCACGACGACCACGATGTCCTGACCAATTGCACAAATAAACTACGACTGATTAAGGCGAAATGCAGCAAGCTACAAGTGAAGCACACACAAACAAAAATTTAAAAAGACGAATCCGCCGTATTTAGAAAGTAAAGAAAAAAAAAGAAAACAGGAGTAAAAAACGCAACGCTTTTTGTTGTTGTTGTTTTGTTTCGTTTTAAAGAGCCTGCGAGGTCTACGTGACGTCAGCTGTATTTTGCACTGTGCCTTGGTGTACACTATGATGGATCTTTGACGTACGCTCCGATATTTGGAGAACTGAAATACCCTGTAAGCGCTTCCCAACACTTTCCTTTACCTTCGTTGAGAAGGAGGTTTAGCTTTTGACAACTTCGAATGTACGTAAGTGCCGGTTCTTTCGCATCCGATATTCGTCATCTTGTAAGAATATACACTAAAAACAAAAACAAACAAAAAAATATTCCTTCTGCGTTCACCCAAGACGACGTGTAGGCTAAAAGCGATCTTCTTCTCATTCGATGCCATCCAAACCCTTTCTGCATCTAACGGGGCTTTACATTGCCTGCAAGATCGGAGGCATTGCGAGCTTTCTGCGCGTCATCAACGTGGATTTGCCCTGCCTCCATGATCGGTATGACTTTGACCAAGCGACATGTCATGCAGTGCGTGTGTGCGGATCCAGAAAGAGAGGGCGGGGGGGCGGTAGGAGCGATCGCCCCAACCCAAATTCCGTGTCAGCACCACCTTCCCTCATTTCAGTGCTTGCAGCCCACCTCCAATCACCAACTAAGAAAACTGAGTGACACCACTGCGAGCCCAAATTAACAGTATTTATGCTATGAAGGGCTTTTTCTTCTAGTAAAAACAGTCATGCCCCTTCCCCCCGATCTTCGGTGTTACTTCAGGCACCTCCCCTTCTAAAATGAGTGGCTAGATCCGCCCCTGATTTCGTGTGATGACGTCATGATGACATCACAAACATTGGTGACTGTGACGTCATGTTGGCGTCATAAGGAGCCGTGATCACGCGATTTTTTTAATCAATCGCGTTGGCGTCAACGTTCCATATTTGAGTTTGACGAAACATCTGCGGAGGCTTTCGCCGTAAAGAGACACTAAAGAGAAACACTGGCTTGGTTTATCTCACGAAGCAAGAATTGATTTATCCTAAATTCACTGTTAGCGGAGAAAAAAAAGGTGGAGTTTTATTTTTTTTAATTTTGCACTGAAAGCTTGACGATAGACGTCACGAATTAACAAAAAATGTATCTATCGTACTTTCTCGAGATTGGCTCGATGATTTTTTTTTTTTAACAGCGTTAGCTAAGTCTATGGCACCAATAAATAACAGTGTACTTCATCTTCATCGATTAGAACATACGTGGGATGCAGCAGACACATTCAAAATCTACGCCGTCACGGTGTTTGGTGCGAGAATCTCAAGGTGGCGTCTCAACCCACATTTTCTTTCCGCGCCTTGTCTCTCTCCATAAATCGTGTCGCGGTGAGAGTGCTGTTTGTTGGCGACATTGTACTTTACAAACACGCTAAAAATCCTCGTGCTCTTCAGTGTCCCTTCAAGGAACCGTGAACGTTAAGCACTAGCCGTATTCGTATATTTGATCTATTCCACGCACGCATGCGAAGTGTATCTGCTTTAACGCTCTCATAGGAAACCTGTATACAGCTGCGGAAGCGAGCTTATCGCATATAATACGTGCTAGAGTACGCATTGATTTTGCGTGCGCGCCTGTTTAGAATGCGATGCATTCGGTACGAAGGAAACGGGATTCCTCTCAAACGCTTTGCGATCAGCATTTTAAAAAGGAGACGAGAGGCGAAAACTAGATTGCCTATAGCTAAAACCGGGGCAAGAAAGCCAACAAACTTTGCAAAACGGAGCGTACAAACTATCAAACCATTAAACAGTTCGTACGTATACGCTCTATACGACAGCTCGCACTTGGGTGAAATCGCCGTAACTATTTTACTTTTTCAGTCTTCACCGATCGTGGCGACGAGGAGGAACACGCGTCTACACGCTCGATGCCGGAAATTAAATTCATTCATTTTGCTATAAGCGGTGGCACAACTTCTTTTACATTACGTACACTTACGTCGTTCTGCTCCTGCAAGGCTATACGAAAACGAGTAAAAGGCAAAGATCTCAAACGCGTACGTTGTACCCTAGCACATGGTAACATTTTCTACCTGCATTTCTACCTGCAGCTTCGTGCATATGTCACACCCTCCAGCCTGGAGTAAGACAGCGTGCCGATTGATTGATGAAAACAGCTCTTCGCAGCCGACGGTCCGAGTTCGCACTAGTCGTGACTCATTCCATTTACGCACGGGCCCCTGGAAAATGAGCGAGCGCGCCATGAATGCATTTAATGGACGCGTCGTTGAACTAATCGTCCTTAAATCATGGCAGAAGCGGCAGAAAAATGCGCGGGTGACAGAATCAGTTGCGTGCATTATATGTTTTAGTAATAGTTGGGATATATTTATTATATAGTACGATTATAATTACGTTATATATCATTCACTACATGCCTATAGGATTTAGCGTCTCGAAGCAACGGATGACCTATGGGAGATTCGCTCTATACTGTGAGCGTTATTTATTTATTGTACACTGCATGTACTTATATATGATGTTATGATGCGAAAATAGCTCGTTAATTTTCTGACTGAACGCTTCCACGGTATAAGAGAACTTCCACAAAGACTGCACAGAAGGACCAGCGAAATCATCGATCGTGTGCCTTTCTGTGTATTTTTGTATGTGTTCGCTAATATCATGGGAGAAATGGCAGAATTTAGCTAAGTAATGACTAATATGTACGGTAATGTTCATTAGTAGAGGCTAAAAAAAAGGTGGTCGATCAATTGCTGATGTCGGGTACTGCCGACTAACTATTGGCACATTTCAGCTGGTGTCTCTATATAATGGCTGCAAGCGCTATGCTAGTTACTCGTTAAATTTGAATCCTGTGATTCGATTGAATTCTCTACCTATTTATTTCTTCATTCACAAATGAGAGGGAAACATTTGGCAGATGACAACAGCTGGATTATTGAGAGCTGTAGTAGTAGTAGTTGATTGATAGATATGTGGGGTTTAACGTCCCCAAACCACCATGTAATTATGAGAGACGCCGTAGTGGAGGGCTCCGGAAATTTCGACCACCTGGGGTTCTTTAACGTGCACCGAAATCTGAGCACGCGGGCCTGCAACATTTCCGCCTCCATCGGAAATGCAGCAGCGCGAGCCGGAATTCGATCCCGCGACCTGCGGGTCAGCAGCCGAGTACCTTAGCCACTAGACCACCATGGCGGGGCTAGTAGTAGTAGTAGTAGTAGTAGTAGTAGTAGTAGTAGTAGTAGTAGTAGTAGTAGTAGTAGTAGTAGTAGTAGTAGTAGTTGTTGTTGTTGTTGTTGTTGTTTTAGCAGTAAATAGTAGTAGCAGTAGTAGTTGTAGTATAGTAGTAGTAGTAGTAGTAGTGAATGAGATGGGAAATTCTTGAACGCAGCATGTTGCTGGAGCCAGCTAACGTTCCGTTTCGGTCAACGGACTTGTCTCCTTGCATTAGCAGCCTCGAAGAAAAGACAAGACCCTCGCTCAAGTGACGGTGACACCCCGCATTCACGAAAGTTTCGTCTCTGCAGCCTTCCGTCTTCCCAGAACGTCTGCCTTCTTTATAACTGCTCGGGCTGAGACAAAAGACGCTTATCTCTGCAGCCCATTTGGGAGTACGGCGCGACACTGCTCATTCGACGCCTCCTGCGCGGGCCAGGACGGACTACTTCCTCCACTGTACTCTCCTAACTCCTCTCTTCCTTTCCCCGTCCACCCCTTCTTTCTCCTAAGGCACTTGGCGCCTTTTCTTCTCTCTCCTCTATTAAATAACTACTGGAAGAAAGAAATAAACTGAAGGACAGTGAGGTTAGCCAGTTCGTAGATCGGCTAACTACCCTGTGCTGCGGAAGTGGAGTAAATGATGATAGAAAAGAGATGTTACCTCCCCCCCCCCCAAAAAAAAAAGAAAAAAGGACAGCAAAAGAAGGGAAAATAAAGGGAAAGAGAATACAGCACTGCCTAAAGACGCACGTAGGGACTCGAGGTCATTCCTTCGTAAACCTCGGGAGTTATCGGCGGGAAGTGTTCCCATCTGGGCTAATCTGGCTAACCCCATTGGGCACGGCTGGCACTGTTGTCTCGTGGTAAGAAAGCAATCAGCGGGATAGGCGGCTCCTTTTGTAGTCGTGGCGCATTCAGCGAACGAACATCAATCCTTCGACGGGGACACACTTCCCGTCATTTACGGCGAAGGCCTATACGAAACCGCGTCTGCGAGCATATATATTCGCACCTGTCAGGGCCCAGAGAATGCGTGCACCTATAACCACTGCTATATCACGTATACGCCTCAAGCCATATCACCCATCTGGAGAAGGAACCGGTCTCTTTATGCAACGTTGGAACACTGAAATAAATTGCGGTTGGAATTTCTCTTCTCTTTACGTCGGTAAGTTCAGTTTTAAAGCGGGCGTAGAATAAGGAGTGCAATAAGAAAATAAGGGTTAAAGCAAGATCACAGGGGTGGTAGGTCGCTTACGCTACATTCTCCCCACATGTGTTAAACTCTTACTATATAATTCACTTTTTCAATCACATTTAAACATACTATTTGACAGTGTCAAATAGTATAAGGTAACACAACACACACTAACCTAGAATGCATTTTCCTGTTACAAAAAAAAAATTATCTCCGGCACGCATACAACGCTTCTTACACACTATCGACAATAACTTTCTTTAAGAATTCGGGCGTGATCCGTGCACATAACCTGTACCATTATCGTTTGAGTCACATATACAGACAAGATCACCATCGGAACATAAACAACTTATGTAACCTTGCCCAACTTTAAAGAAAAGCTCCAAGTTACGGTACCAGACACTTAGAGGAGTGGTTAGTACCAACACCGCGTTCAAACTACGGAATACAAAGGCTCCACTACACTATACCTACACAGCTATAAATCGATGCAGTTTGATCTTATGGCCTCTTTCAAAGATCTTGAAAGGATGCATGTGGTTTCTGCATATATTCATGTGCAATAAAGAGACGTTTTTTTTTTATTTTGTTGCCTTTATAAATTTAAGAGGAAAGTGTGTGTTGAAGTATGTTAAAGCAGTAGCATGCCCCTGTATGTATAAATGCGTATCTGTGTGGCTTTGTGTTTGTATAATTATGTAAAAGTGTAGGAGTATATATGTATTTATATTATTATGTAATATGTTTGTATGTAATATTGCCGCACTGCCAAATACATAGGGTTGTAGGCTAGTCAAGCTGTATGGAGACAGCTTTTTTTATACAATTCCCCCACCTGTATCCCACAAAGATGGCTAATAAAATTATTATTATTATTATTATTATTATTATTATTATTATTATTATTATTATTATTATTATTATTATTATTATTATTATTATTATTATTATTATTATTATTATTATTATTATTAAATAGCGACGTTATTTCAAGGAATGAGATGCACTATGTGCCTCAACTCTAGTCAGTTTCGGTGGTGGTGGTCTTTTTTTAGTTTCACCCAAAAAAGAAGGGTACCGTAGGGAAACTTGTTGCGCTGAATTACAGGAGATCGGCGGGGATCCCCAATTGGGACACCGTAGCCTCCACCGAAAACTGGATCAGTCATTGTTGCCAACGTTGGTCTTGTGGCTCGGAAGCACGCAGGAGGGACTGCAGCCACGTCGCCGTGGTTTATGTGTTGCTCGTGTTACAGCGCGTGCAAGTCCACACTACACGTCTAAATGTATCACGAGCAATGTCGGCACCTTGGCACTACCAACCTGTTATGGAAAAACTCTGCTCTGTAAGAGGAGGTGTGGGAAATTGCATGTCTGCAGTTTGTGCCAATTCTTAAGTGGTTATAAAAGGGAAAAGAAGAGAAAAGTGAGCCCCGTAACTATCTGCATCTGGTGCGACACCTCAACAGTAGCTCACAAGGGATGGGGGTAAGGAGGGATTAAACGGATAGGATTAAAAGGTATATATATATATATATATATATATATATATATATATATATATATATATATATATATATATATATATATATATATATATATATATAGAGAGAGAGAGAGAGAGAGAGAGAGAGAGGCGCAGGGACAGGGAGCGACGGAAGTAAAGAGAACACAGGAAAGATTAACACGGTCTCAGTAATCCGAGGACGGGGCACCACTGGGGCGAGCTCTTGTCGTCGGTGACAGGAGATGGTGTAGGGCTAAATCAGTCGGCCAGAGCTACGCTGTCGTCGTCGTCGGGGACCGGCGTCAGGAGTTGGCGTAGGACCAGCCCAGTCGGCCAGAGCTGCACTGTCGTCGGAGATCGCGAGGGCACAACCGGTCGGCACGGAATCCAGCAAGCGAGTGTTGCGCCAATGGACGGCCTCGCGTCTTGTCAGATCGCGGTTTGCAGGAGTAGGTGGGGAGGATGTCCGTATAAGTAGTCAGTAGAGATTTGTGAAACATACTTGTGACAGGGGAAGCGTCGCGGTGGACTGTACGCCCTGCTTGGCAGCTTCGGTTTCTTACACAAACTGGGTTCACTTGATAGGCTTACGTAAGATGAATTGAGCTGCATACGCTCGCGCAGAGCTGCGTGGAGTCCATGTCATTTTTTTTTCAGAATGAAAACGTGGGAGCTCCTGACGCAGACGCTTACAGAAAGAACGCCTCGGGCAAAGAGGCACGGTCTAGCAGACTATAGACGGTTTCGAGATTGCAGGCGTTGTGCCCCCAAAAAACTTCCGGTCACCTCATTTACCAGCTCGTAACGTCGAAACTGAAAGGACGTTTTCACGTTTTTTCGAAGGTAAGGAAAGTCTCTTATTAGTTTTTCAGATAAAAAAAACGTGCGTAATGTTCAAGGCAATTTCTTGTAGTTTTTATGTAGCTCAAAAAACATTCATTTGAATATATTTTGCCAAATGACCAAATGAAAGTGTAGAAAATCAGCAGGCTATTTTCTAAAGCTCTTCTTGCCTACCTATGATATTTAGGCACATCTGTGGACGAAACCGAAAGTCATCAAGGGTTTGCGTTTGTAAACAGCGAAAGGGTCTATACAGCATATGCATGCGCAGAATAAAGTTACCGCAAGGATACGTATATACAGTGTGATTCGAGACTGAGTCACAAGCGGAAAAAAAAAAACTTTTTTTTGAACGTCGGGGAGGAGGGTTGGGTTCTCCCACTCCCGTTTATGTATCTGTTTTTTCGTATTTATTACGTCGTCAGAAGTCTATTATGGGACTTCACATGAAAAGTGAACAACATAAAAATATGAAAATGGATGCGCCCATGAAGGCGCACGGAATAGCCGAAGTAATATGGACCTAAACTTTTCAACAGCGAAGCGGATAGAACAGAATAGTGTACACAATGTAAAGACGACCTCGTGGAGGAAGGGAGGGGGTGGAGCCCTCCAGTTAATGGCCACGGACGAAACCAGATATTTCTTCGAGGAGATGGGGGGGGGGGGGGGGGTCCAATTATATATTATCTGTGTTCCACGTGCGTTGTATGTGTGCGCGTGCACGTATACACATTCATATTTTTTTTTAATTCTTTAAGTTGTCTGAACGCCCTCCAACAACACAACTCCCCCTCCGCTGTCCACGCCTCTGACTCCATCACAGAACGGTATTTGGTCTCGGCCATATATTCTGCCTAATCCGAGTAGTTTTCGTTAGGCGGAAACTACTCGCTTTGCAGCCACCAATCACGCCGCAGCTCACCAAACCGTACCGCTGGTCGTATTTTGATTTTCGTGTTTATTTTTTCCCCGGAGGTCTATTATTGGACTTCACGTGAGGGTGGACAACATTAAAAATATAAAAATGGATGCATCCATGAAGGTGCACGGAGTCGCCGACTTAATATGGACCTCAACTTCTCCATAGAAAAACAGATAGAACAGAGCAGTGTGCACAATGTACACAACGTGTAGTATATATACAGTGAGACAAACACCTATGTACGTCACGACGAACGTCAAGAGTCACCCACGCGTGACGCTTCGCTTACGCAAACGGTCTTGGTAATCGATAGAGTCGAGCTTTGCGGTGTTTCGACGCCGACCGAGCTTGTGATCGCTCCCCTTGAAGAATACGAGGCCGAGGTGGTAGCTATGCTACATTGTGAAGACGATGTCTTCTATAGGGCCCTTCATTTTGTTGGTATGTATGTATGTATGTATGTATGTATGTATGTATGTATGTATGTATGTATGTATGTATGTATGTATGTATGTATGTATGTATGTATGTATGTATGTATTCTAGGCAGCTAACAACATCCTTAAAGTAACAATGGTGATGATGAATATTCAAGCTTGTATGTATGAATAAATGAGCGCATGTGTCTATGTATGCCATAGAGTTTCATACAATAATCCCTATAGAGAGAAATCTGGCGCTGCTATTGCGTAGCCCCATCGGGATTATGGAAAGTGCCGGCTTCAGATTGGATTGCGTTGGCTAGCGAACTGTCTGCGGATTTTTTTTCTACTGTTTCAGTTTCGTTTTTCGCTGAGAGTGGGTAGTGCACTGAAGCAGCGCCTTTGTTGCTTTAAAGGGGCTCAATACCACTCGGCAACTTAATTTGCATGCGACGTTGAAGCTTTACAAGTTGTATTTGACCGTTTATTCCAAGCGTCGTCCATTTACCACTGCGCATAGAACTAACGCACTATGCGAGTGCAGGATACTGTATAGCGTTTTTTTTTATGATCGCTTCTTGTTAAAACTCGTTTTAACCTACTACAAAACTACGGCGAAGCTAAGTAGATGCACCGTCCCGCTCCGCTGGCTTGACTTCCCAATGAAACAAGAGGTGCGTTTTGGGCAATAATAATATTTGCGGCTTAACGTCCCAAAACCACCATATGATTATGAGAGACGCCGTATCATGAGTGGAAGGCTCAGGAAACAGCAGCAGCGCAGCTGCGCGAGCTCTGAGCGTGATGAATCGCTTCTGTTCAATCGCTTTTGCTCCTTCTGCCTTATACTACGCTTCCACAGTTTACAAACACGTCGCTTTGCCTAGACATCATGGCGATGCTTCAGCGAATCCGCGTAGTGTATGGTGTGTATACATCACAATGTGCACAGCTGTGAAAACGCTGTGTGTCGCGTATGAACTCCGCGTTTGATCGTTATTGAAGAGCTGCCAGAATCAGTTACCGATTCACGGTACAAGACAACGGTATAGCAACCGCCTTTAAACAACACGCTTTATTTAATGCAACTGTTTATACTTACTATCTCCAATAGGGGGCCGTACAGTCGGCGAGTTCGCATCTTGATAAGGACGGTATTCTGCTATTCGGCCCCTCTCAGGCACGATGTCCAAATTTGGGTGTGCAACGTGTTTTTGTCAGTTCTGTCGTAACTCGGCAATACATATCTGCGTAAACGACGTCATTTTATACATGACTGTAATATGCGCCTACACGACACACAATTATCACCAACCTGCATCAAAATTTGGGAACAAAAAAAAGTCACTCATGCTAAACAGTTTTTTTTTACTTTAATAAAGTCATATATGCTTTGAATTGTCGAAGCTGGCACATTCTGTTTAAAATTAGTTTTTTTTTTTATTTTTAAACACAAACGTACGCGTTTCAGCTGGCCCTACTCGTCATCTAGTTGCAAGACATCCGCAAACAGGTTGGCCAGATGCAGCTGAACTCGAGGCACCGTTGAAAAATAATAAAAATTTACTGCAGATCCGCGAAGTGAATTCCGATGATAGAACGAAGCTAAAATTCCCCAAGGTCCATAATGTGTACGTTGAAGTCGCCGACTTTAGTGTAAAGGACGGACAGATGGATCCGTGGAAGGACAAACGAACGAACGGAAGGATGCATGGACAGAGTACCGTCTATTTTAAACGTACATGTGAGCTGTACGATATCTCTATGTACTGTATCGTACTGTATATGTAACACCTGTGTTTCTGCTCAACGGGAAGCTATATATATATATACGACGACGGCGTCAACGGAATCGTGGGAGCCAAAGGAGATTCGCTCCTAAAAAAAGTATGAAATGCTGGAACGTTTTCGAAAAATTTTCGTATCTTTAGCGGGTCGCGAGGGGACATCCCTCAGTGAAGGGTGCGGTTCGGGTAGTCATCCTAGTAGACGCAGCAAAACAGACAATAATAGTTACGTTAACGTAACTATTATTGAGGAGCTAGAGGAGAAAAAAATAAAAACTCGAGGGGCGCATCCAGACGCGCGTCCGGTCTGCTACCCTACACAGGGGAAGAATGGGTGAATGGATTAAAAGGACAATAAGTAGATGGAGTAAGGCACTTTCCAGGTACATGTACGCCTGTCCATTACACGCCAATATACAAGCGATCGCTTAACCTATGGTCGATTCTAAAGACAGCATCGATGTTCGCGTCACGCTTTGCTGGTGAGCGACGCGTAGAGCCTCGTTGCGAATATGTTCTCAGGCGAAAAAAAAATTAACCTAACCTAACCTATACTCCTCCGAAAACGGTCTTTTCCTATACGGTTTGTTCAGCGCATTTCGTGTAACGGGGTGCGTTCGCTTACAAGACGATCGCAGATACACGGTGGACACTCTAGCACCGTCGCCTACATAAACTAGACCACTGCAGTCGAGGAAACGATGCGGATTCCGTCGCACCTCTTCTCCCTGCACTGTTCCGCCTATATATATATATATATATATATATATATATATATATATATATATATATATATATATATATATATATATATATATATATATATATATATATATATATATATATATATATATATATATATATATATATATATATATATATATATATATATATATATATATATATATATATATATCGAGTATTTGGGGAGTGCTTCTGCTACACAACAATAACCGTCATCTACTTCGAGTGCTTTCCTCGCGTTATCAGCACGGTTCCGTTTGTGGTCGCGAACGGCGCGCGTGTTATCAGTGTGACGTAAGCATTCTCGATAGGAAAGTGGCCAACGCCGGCTTTTCCAAGAGAGCAAACGCGAGCAAGTCAGATGACGATTGTTGTTTTTTTTTAGCAGAAACACTCCCCAAATACTCGATGTTTTAGAATGTATGCATGCCTTCATACGTTACACTAAAAAAAAATCGAGTAGAAAGGGTGTTTTTGTCCCACAACAATAATCATCATCTCGGCTTACTTGAGCATCCTTTCTGGGGAAACTCGGCGCAGGCCACTTTCTTATCAAAAAATCAATGCCTCGCTGATAACACGCGTGTCGTTCGTGGCCTGAAGATGCCGGGCGAGCGGCGATAGCACAAGGAAAGGAGCGCAAAACATTTTGTTGCCGGTCGAAAGGACTCCCTTTTTACTCTATCGTTTCTTTTAAGGCGTATGCAGGGCTCCGCTTCAGGAGATGCGAAGGGTCGTCGCAGCGGCTCCCTTCCATATTATGTCAGTGTATGGAACTGTCACTACCCCCCCCCCCTTCTTAGGTAACAAGATGGGTACCCCCTGCGCCCCCCTTCCCCGTGGAGCACGCCTATGCCTCCAATGGGACTCGTGCAACAGTCGAGCGGCACAGCGGAATGCGAACAGCTGACGCGGTGAACGAACGAGGTATACACATTGTGGTTATAAGAGGGAAAAGAAGAGAAAAGTGAGCCCCGTAACTGTCTGCATCAGCGTGCGACCCCTCAACAGTAGCTCACAAGGGATGGGGGTGAGGAGGGATTAAAAGCATAGGATTAAAGCTAGAAAGAGAGAGAAAGAAAGAGAAAGAGTGAGAGAGATAGATAGATAGATAGATAGATAGATAGAGAGAGAGAGAAAGAGAGAGAGAGAGAGAGAGAGAGAGAGAGAGAGAGAGAGAGAGAGAGAGAGAGAGAGAGAGAGAGAGAGAGAGAGAGAGAGAGAGAGAGAGAGAGAGAGAGAGAGAGAGATGCGCTAGGACAGCGAGTGACGACGTATGAGACATGGGAGAGATAGGAAAGATGAGAACACGGAGGTATACGACGCAGGCGTCGTCACGTACGTGTTTCCGAGGGTGCTGCGGAGCTCCACATTCATTTAACTAACCGGAGCGGCAACCTTGGAACAGGCGGAGCCGGGGGTGCCCTCCTGCGGCGCGCATTGTCCGCGAAACAATACTCGCACTGCAGTCAGGGAAGCGAAGCGACCGACGCATTATTCCTGGGGCGTCAAGGAGAACAAAAACAAATTAAACAAAAGAAGTCGGGTGCATAGAACAGGCGACGAGGTGGTTGGTCGGTGGATACATAGAACTGCAAAACAGTGGAGGGACGAAAAAAATTTGACAGATCCCACGACTGCATTGTAGGAATCGGTTTCATGTGGAGTATACAGTCAGTTTTATGGTTCGCACGATCAATTTTTCATTCGTATAGCAACATTTACATGCATTCAAATCATGTTCAAAGATTTACATATGCTTTTCTTTTTCCAGCGGTAAACGCTTCTTTCACGACATAATGCTTGGCGTACAGCGTTAAACTTGTGCTGCACGGGGCTTCAGCTGTGAACTGGCCGGTTTAAACACCCCACGTGGGAATTTTCCCGAAACAGTCGCGCACTCAAGTTATTGCTTGCGTACGCAACATAAGATAAGCTGTAAGCGGCCGAACTGAGATGGGCGCAAAACTGGCACGTTGCCCAGGTCGCCACAACTATAACAGCTATGAGCGCTTACGCGCTTAAAGTAATAAACGGCCCAGGAACGCACGCAGACTAACCGACCAAAACAACTTAAACTGACAGCTATATCGCAGGATAACGCCTCGGTCCTTGAGTGATGATAGCAGGCCTGTTGTGATAGAAAGGGACGCAAATGAAGAGCTTGCGTTGTGGACTTCAACGCCCCCTCGCACACGGAAGCTCATCAATTCTCGCGGTCTTTTATTACACTACCACTGTATAGTTACCACTCTGTGTTGTGCAGCTAGCAACAATACTGCACCTGCAAACCTGGTTGTATCAGTTAAGCGCATAATCCATCAGCGTTATACCCATCCTGAGCTCGCTCTTGCCGTGAATGCCTCGTTTAACCGTGCTTCAGGTACTATCGGCGTCAAATGAAACCCGAACAGCGGCAAGCCTTCGTGATGGTATAGTGCGTGCCGTCCACTCATCACCATGGACAGGCAGGCACTTACGCGAAGTAATGGCGAACAGGATGCACGCGTTTGTCAACGGTGATAACTGGACGGCATGCATGCACTATATTACCGCG
>NC_134704.1:55074254-55181754 GCF_043290135.1 Rhipicephalus microplus | reverse complement strand
TCGTGAGCGCACATTTTGTGTTCTTCAGCCATGAGTGACACAGCCACGACCACAACCACACGCATGGACGAAATATTTTTCAATGGCGCCGGCCGGCCTGACTCGCGAGGCACCACGTGCGAGGCACGGAGTGTAGAGCATCGGTGTTGAGAGTAAGTGAACTCTGGCGGGCGTAAATATATGTAAACAAACACGCGTTGTGAATGAGTACTACAATGAAAGAACGTTTAAGATTGCCCAAATGTATTGTTCTTTCACTGCGGCCACTTAGTGCTCGAAATTTTTCTCTTACCTCTAGACTGCTGGGGACGAGAGTACCTCGTTTCGCTGCGAAGGGAGATCGTTGAACGTCCTTTGCGAAACGCTCCGTTTACCTTCGTTTGCGTAAGGGTGGCCGTGTGACACGGACCGTATCTTCGTTGTCGTAAGGAAGAGGGAGTTAAACGGTCTTCGCGGGTGCCCGTGTGACAGGGGTATTACAGAGGTGTGCGTACATCACAGAAAAAATTCCACAGTGCGAGTGAATGCAGCCCTTACGAGATCTAATTCATGAACGGCATAAACGCATTCCATGTTATAAACGTCACCGTGTCTTCTTCAGCAAATATTGCCAGTTTGTGTCTTTGCAAACGGAAACATGCCCCGCTGCGGTGGTCTAGTGGCTAAGGTATTCGGCTGCTGACCCGCACGTCGCGGGATCAAATCCCGGCTGCGGCGGCTGCATTTCCGATGGAGGCGGAAATGTTGTAGGCCCGTGTGCTCAGATTTGAGTGCACGTTAAAGAACCCCAGGTGGTCGAAATTTGCGGAGCCCTCCACAACGGCGTCTCTCATAATCATATGGTGGTTTTGGGACGTTATACCCCACAAATCAATCAGCAAGCGGAAACATTCATCGGACTAAGTGCCCACCCGTGTCGTGGTCCGCCTTCACAACATTTTTTTTTTCTTTCTTGTCGTTGCAATTCAAATGATTAACCTATATATACATTCTCTCTACGAATATGTGGATCACGTCCTCGCTCGGTTCATATGCGTAGTTTGGACGCTCTCTATATGCGACACTCGTTTGTGTGACAGTTGTTGAAAAAAAAATTACTGACAAAAAACAAAGCAACATTTCACTTCCCCTCCCCCACTTCTTTCTATCTCTCGCTCTATTCTTCACATCACACCAGGTGTGTATAATGTGCTAAGCATGCAATCATTATTTGATGTCGTCCACGTGACCACCCCGATGGATCCGGTATGCAGCGGCTATTCTCGTTGTCCACCGCACAATGAAGGCGGGTGTCCGGCCAAAAATAAGTACAAAATGAAACGTGACGTCGCCGAAATCAGGGCCTCGCATCGGCGACGCCTTAGGTGCATTCGCAGCGCGCTAATGGCATGTCGAGGCGTGAATAAATCAACACTGCAGCCACAATGCACATATACGCCAAGCCACTCGGCGTGTCCATGGCTATGAACACCCCTGCGGTTCATCACTGAGAAGTGCTACATAGCCGTTCTGCTTCCTCAATCATATATTTATATATTTCTCTTTGTGCTATTCTATTATGAACCTCCTCCTGCCTTCTATTCTAGCGGCACGTATACCACCGGCGATGACGCCGGCTAGAAAGAGGCATTGTGAGTCGTTCTTTGCACGAACAATGGAGGACGGCGGCTCGCGAAACTGAGGCGTGCCCACGTCATGGGGCCGACCGTTAGCCCCGAAACCTATACGGAGTCTGTGTGTCGGCCTATGCGAACTCCGCGTTGGCCCAGAATCTTCGTCACGGCAACGATTCTGACTTCAAGTCAAAGCTGGAAGTGCGCAACCCGTTGCTTTTAAAAGGGACTTAAACGACATTGCCGAGTAATAACCAATTTAATGGTACACTTCAGCCGCAAAATATGTCACCAAGAAAGTACCAACTAGGCCGACAAACAGTCTTGTTACAAAATAATCTATTTACCTCAGTATAGGCGTTTATTTTCTCGCGGGTCGACCACCGAAAAAAGGCTGCCGACTCGGCAAAAACGAGCAGAGTTGCAGGAATTGGTCGCACGCTTTAAGCGCTCTCCCTCTTTTTTTTCCCTCCCGACGAGCACGCTGGAAGCGGCAATGAAAGAGATGACACGGAGGAAAACGCTACGTCATGCACGCTTCATGACCTTGACCGTGTAACAAGAAAAAGCATAGCCTTGCAGATCCGCTTTGGTTATCGAGATTGAACTGTATCTGTAGCTGGGGCTTCGATGGGGCGCACTTAGAACATGGTGGTTGTGGTGGAAACCACCATCACTCCCATTGTCATTGGACTATCATTACAACTATCATTATTTCATCACCACCGTATTTACTTACAACAACAAATCTTTATTTAAATGTACCTTACGTCATGGTACCTATAAACGCATGCGTAGGCATACTGTATGGACAGCTATGCCAGCAATGTGGAGTCGACGCTCTCTGACAGGAAGATCGCTGACGCGTGCGGTCGTCTCTTGTATTCAATGAAGATGGCAATTCGGGCTTGTTCGTATAGCAGGACAATGGTAGCGCAGGCTAAGGGTAAGGACAATGTAAAGACACATTCGACACGACACAGCGTCGTCGTGTCGAATATACTTGAGTCTATTCTGTCTTTCTCTCCTTGTTCTCAGCCTGCGCTACCATTAATTATCGTCTTCTGGATGTGACGGATACGATGCATCGGGGGCAACAACATAGTCTCGCACACGTCATCAAGAAGTGTGGCCCATAGATCACCCCCTTGTGAGGTGTGTACCGGGGCCCACGGTTGGTGCGCGCGATAATACGGGTCGAAGCGAAGGCGCGCGTATGGACACTCCCACCACTCGGCTATCGCGAAGAATCGCTGGCCGCAAACATGAAAGATCGGGTGGCCCCAGCTGCGCTCATTCTGATGGATGACCCCATCATTACCAAAACGAGGCTTCGAGATTGTTGGTGATGGGGAAGGTGTATACGCCATAATAAGTGCGATACGGAGGAACAGCTTGTTTAGAGGAAAAAAAACGACAGAGCAATAAATAGGCACGCCTAATGTCATACCGGACGTCTTGACCAGGTGAGCGGACGCTTCACATAACTTCGATTCCATATTGTACACCTTCTGCAACTGGCATACGTTAAGTTCTCATCCGAGTCTGCTGTCTTGTGTCCCAGTTTTCCAACTCAATTGAGATGCGCATTTCGCGGAATATATCCGGCTCGCGAACTACATAACGCATATAAGTCGACCGCAGTGTCACATTGATTCCTGTACTCGACTGCTGATCCAAAGCTCGCGGGTCATACACCGGCCACGGCTACTGCATATTATAGGCCTGTGTAGTGCTAGACGCCTGTGTATCGCGCGATGTCAGTTCACGTTAAAGAACATCATATATGACAGAAATTTTCAGAGGCCTCCGCTACGGAATTCCTCATAATAATATCGGGGTCTTGGCACGTAAAATGCAGAGACATCTTCATCATCATTATTACACTGTCTGTTTCGTTATCCTGTGCGGCATCGAAATTCTGTGGGTGATTCATATATGGGGTTGAACGTCCCGAAACCATCATATGTTTATGAGAGACGCCGCAGTGGAGGGCTCCGAAAGTTTCGACCTCCCGGGGTTCTTTAACGTGACCCAAGTCTGAGCACACGGGCCTACAGCGTCTTCGCCTCCATCGAAAATGCAGCAATGCTGCAACAGGGATGCGATCCCGCGACCTGCAGGTCAGCAGCCGAGTGCCTTCCACAAGACCACCGCGGCGGGGCGAAATTCTGTGGGTGCAAAATATACGTGGCTTATTACGTTCCTTCTTCTTCGGTGCACGCAAGGCCGGCTGAAAACCATGTCCGTCTGCCCCTTGCCTTTGCAGCCTTGTTACATAAAAAAATGTAAGACTTTTACTGCGGACCATGCACAATCTGAAAAAAGAAACGACTAATTTTCAACAACACTTTTGCTCAGTCTTCTTTCTGCCTTTCTGTATTGATTTCTTATTTTTATTTATTGATTGATTCATCTCTCTTTCAATCTCTTCCTTTTTTCCTTGATCTCTCTTAATCTTTCTATATTTCTCTTTCTTTCTCTCTCTCCCATTGCACAATGCTTGTTCCTATCTGTATTTCCCCCTCTATACCAGGAATGGAACCTTTCTCCACCTGCTCATCAGCGCCACACCATACAGTTGCTATAGGCAACAATGACGATCGCGCGTTCATATCCAGGCAGGAATGAAATATGACAACACGAAATGACAGCTCTCCTCTATAAACGATCAGATTGCCAATGGCGAATCGATGACAAGCCTGCGATCGAATGAGCATTAGTTATCGGAATAGAGAATAAATGGTAGGAAACGCAAGGTCAACCAGTCCGGGATAACCGGTTTGCCACCCTACAAGTGGCAACAGGATGAAGGATATTGAAAGAAGGAGAGGAAATAGAGGAAACAGAAAAAATAGCACATCACACAGCAGATGCACAAGCAATTAGGACTTCCTCAAAATTATTGTAAAACGGTGCACACAAATATGTATGTCACGAACGCACCATCGAGGAACACATTTCTGCCCACTCGCCGGCGTCGGTTCTGCCACGTATGACGCCGCCACTGAAATGTGCCACTTTACGAGCTTCGCTTAAAAACAGAAGTTTGTACACATCTCCTGTTACTTACCGACACCACCGTGCCCAACATTCCTCCCCCCCCCCCCCATGAATTTCCCATGCCCTTATATATTCTTCTATAGGGGCGAAGCTCCTCTGGGTGATGGCTATAGTCCCGCGTCGGTGTAGTAGCCACCACTATTACTCAGAGCGCTCACTTGATGGCGCCGTGGCGTTCACAGCACTAGTACTGGGATCGTACACTAGATGGCGCTGCGGCGCTCGCTGCACTCCAATGCGTGCTCTCATGTGATAGGAGATCGCGTTCTTTCTTGCGTTAAATTGCATTCGCTCTTGGCGCGCTTCCTCTTTCACCGGTTGTCCGTGGGCTTCGAGTACGAGCAACGAAGACAAGACGGTGGAGCTGAGGCCTCAGAAAACGGCTGCAGCACGTGTTCGCCATCTTTACGTGATGATTAACTGGGCAAGATCTACGAAAGATTCACAATTTACTGATGTACCTCTCGAGCTTCGCTCTCTCATCATTATTCACTCCGTGGACATGTGGTGATTTTTCCCTTCTCTTCACTCCTCTTTTTTCTCATCTGTTTATTCCTCTTCCCTTTTGCCCCAGTGTAGGGTAGCCAACCAGAAGCCTTTGTGACACACCTCCCTGCTTTCTCCCTTTCTGTTGACTAGATTCCGGACGCGGAGTCTGCAGCCCCAGAGTGGACCCCACCGTCCAGTCCGCCCATGGCTACACCAGTCAGTTATCGCAGCTTTTTTCCCGCATTCCTCACCACACATTGTATGGTGTAACAATGCGGTGAAACTTCGAACTTCAGTTACACTAACATAACTTCCTTTCAATCGCCCGCGCATGCCTTCTCGTACGTCTTGTGTTTTCATGGTACACTTCTTACAAAATCTAAGACAAAAAAAAAAAACACTGCGGCAATGACCACGCATATTAGGTCTTCAAAAGCTTGCTCTAACTTTAATTCCTTATTCTTAATGGCACAGCTTCACTTCACTGAAGAGTGCTGAGGAAAGAGTTTTGAAGTCTAGCGGTGAGTAACTTGAGCAACAATGGAGGTTGTGGAAAATAGTTTTGTAACGTGGGTGCCCCTAGCGTTGTTTTATGCAACAGCTGTTGCGTTTTTTCGTCATGAGATACACGGGACGGCTTTCTGCTCTCCTATAGTAGGGTACATCGTACTCTAAATCGTTGAAGAGCCACTCACCAGGTTTGACAATCTTGAGCTGACAAGCGCAATGCGTAGACGAGGCATTCATAATCACATCTGTCAAACTTTGCAACGCTACGCGCCGCGGAAATGGGTAAAATTTCAAGATAAAAGCTGCTCCACCTCCCCTCTGCCACCGCCCGCGTAGAGAATGAGGGCATGACGTAGGCGTAAGAATGGCCCTACGTACACGGCAATGCGGTGACGTTGGTCCTCTACATAGACGAGTCTGCTCTGACGTTGTGAACAGTATACCACGTAACATGGCAAAAATTATTTAACACAACATGCGTAGTTTATGTATTTGTTGCTTTAAGATATGAATTAAACTTGAAATAAATAACGAGACGCAATAAAAAATGTGCGCGTTTTTCTTTCATTTTTTTTTACCGTGAAATGCTACGAGATGCGTGGCTAATGTGCCAGCGTTTCACATGCGTTCGTGTCCCCGCGGTCAGTGCATTGAGCAGACGACCGCCGTGGCTCCTACGCGTTCGCTGTTATGCCAGCGAGTCCTCGTCAAACGTCCGTGCCTCTGAAACAGGCAATCTGGGTCAAGGCCAGCCCGCAGTCCGCCGGGCGCGAACAACTCCACGGCGTGAACACGCGCGGCGCATCTCTGGCCCACGTGCATTGAGTCAGTTGCGCACGTGACAGCGAGCCGGCGTCCTCATGTCTGGTGGTCTGACGCATCGCGCGGCGAACCCCATTGGAGGAGTCTGCTCTGACGACCAGCGGCGCTTCTGATTGGACGTTTTGGTTGGACCCGGTGCAAATAAAAGAAGCCCTGCGGCGTGTCGCGATCAGCGGTCTTAGGCGAAAGGCTGAGCTATGTGTTAGAGAGAAGAGCTCGGCTCTTCGAGTCTCTGTCGGCCCCAGTGCCGAAATTGTAACGCCTCTGTATATATGCTGTACATAAACCTTGTTTGACTCACCGTCGTCTCGTCCGCTCGTCTGATCAGCTCTGCGCAGAAGCAGTCGCGAGCTGAGAAACATACGCTACCAAACGGCTGGTGACCTTCCCGGCGGAGTCGGAAGCAGTGGCGCCTTCGGCACCGTGTTGGCGTCGCCGTCTTTCGCAACAGTGGTTGGCAGCTGCGGGATCGGCCGGCGTCAGCGACATCGATGCGGTGAGTGCCTGATGTTTTCCCCTCAGTTCACCAGACTACTCTAGCTCAGGTTGTAGTAGTTTAAAGAAAGGGCTGTGTGAAGCATTGAAGTGAGCTTTGATCGTTTCAAGCCAAGTTGAAGTGCTTTGAAACCAAAGTTAATGCGGAGGTGGTAAACACGGGAGGGTGAAAAATTGCTTGCGCGTCTTGCTAGTAGGTTTATAGTGGGTACGGCAAGTAGATTCTTAACAGGGGCAAACAGCAAGAGGCTAGTGTGAACGATGGAGAACCTTAAAGTGAAGGAACTCATCGAAATTTGTGAGGAACTCGGCATTACTTTGGGCCGTGCGAAACGAAAGCAAGCGATCCTTGATATCATGAAGGATGAGGGAGTGTCGGCTGAGGAAGTCGATGAGGCCTGGGTGGATATTAAAGCACGCCGTGAGGAGGCTGAAAGGCGAGAAGTAGAAGCTCGCGAACGTGAGGAGGCTGAAAGGCGAGAAGCTCGTGAAGAAGCTGAAAGGCGCGAAGCTCGCGAAGAAGCTGAAAGGCGCGAAGCTCGCGAAGAAGCTGAAAGGCGCGAAGCTCGCGAACGTGAATAAGCTGAAAGGCGCGAAGCTCGCGAACGTGAAGAAGCTGAAAGGCGCGAAGCTCGCGAACGTGAAGAAGCTGAAAGGCGCGAACGACGCGAGGAGGCCGAGAGACAGGAGCGTCTCGAGTTGAAACGACTAGAATTGGCAATCCTACAGTGTTCGCAGGCGCCTAGCGTAGCTTCTCCGACGATTCAGGTCAGCGGTTTTAGAATTCGGGACCAACTGCCACCGTTCGTAGTAGGCGAGGACATGGCGAAGTATCTCGTCAAGTTTGAACACGTCTGTGAGCGAAACGCTTTGGAGCGGTGTCTTTGGGCGCGGAACCTGTTAGCTCTTCTTCCCGGCGAAGTGTCCGACGCGATAACTTGCTTGTCGAGGGAAGCGTTTGAGAGCTATGACGAGGTTAAGGAAGTGCTCTTAAGACGTTATAAATTGTCACCCGAGGCTTTCAGGCAAAGGTTCCGGTATGCTAAAAAGGGGAATGAGTCACACGTTGACTTCGCGTTTCGTCTTAAAGCCGATTTGATCGAATGGCTCAAGGGCGAAGGTGTTTATGACGACCACGATAAAGTGGTGGAATGCGTTGCATTGAAGCAATTCTACCGCTGCATCGAGGAGGATGTTAAACTTTGGCTGCAGGACAAACTTGGTGAAGTACAGCTAAACAAGGCAGCAGAGTTAGCTGAGGAGTATTATACTCGCCGAAAGTTGCATAGCAGGGCAGTGCGCGTTGAAAAGGATGAAAGAAAAGAGGGCTTTTCAAAGAAACCTGATCAACGGAAACCCGCTCCGCACCGTAATTTCAAAAAGGACCCGTCTCTTACGAAGGACACTGTAGAGGAAGGGAAAACAGAAGCGGAAAAATCGAGTGAGGTCTCTAAACAACGCACTGATACCACACGGGCGTTTGAATCACGGAAGCCACTAATCTGCTACAACTGCAAAAAGGAAGGGCACATCGCGATAAACTGTAAGCAAAAGTTTGCTTTTGCAACAATTAGAGAATCGGAAAAGAACATGCGGTTGTTGGAGCCGTATATCCAAGAAATTAGTGTGAATGGGAAAGCGTGTCGAGCACTTAGAGACTCCGCGGCAACCATGGATGTTGTCCATCCTTCATTGGTGTCCCCGGATGACTTTACAGGAGAATGCGCGTGGATCAGGCAAGTCGCCGAGGAGCAGAGTGCTTGCTTACCTATCGCCACGGTTGTCATTGAAGGCCCGTTCGGTAAGCTTCGCACCGAAGCGGCTGTGTCTGCCGCGCTTCCCGATCGTTTTCCTTATCTCTTCTCCAACAACTCAGAGCAGCTTCTCAAAGAGCAGGGTAAATCGTTCTTCCCCAACTTAGCGTACATGGCCCTCACGCGATCGCAAGCGCGGAAGCTCTCGCAAGAGCTTGACCTTGTTCAAAGCGGTGAACTCTCAAGTGACCTTGTCGGCGGGTCGACGGAACCTCAGAGAGGAAACTTTCCGCGTGAGTCATGTGAGCAGTCGCGCGAGCGGCCCGTCGCCGATCCGACCGGCGCAGTTTCCGTGGAAAGGGAAGACGACCTGGCGCCATTGGATCAGAGCGAGAGGGCTGCAACGCTCTCGCCTGTAGCGGAAAGTTGGAGTGAGCTGTCGAGGGTTGATCGAGAAACGTTCATTCGAGAGCAGCGTGAGGACCTCTCGATTAAAGCGCTAATGGAAAGCGTAAACTTAGAAAAAAAGAAAAAGAATGTTTCTTTTTTTGAGAAAGCGGGGCTTTTGTATCGGAGCTACACAAATGCGCAAGGTCGCAAGTATGAGCAGCTCTTAGTGCCACAAAAGTATCGTCGCCAACTATTGGAACTGGCGCATGAAAACGCATGGGCAGGGCATCTCGGCATAAAAAAAAGCAAGGCTAGAGTTTCCCTTCAGTTTTATTGGCCGAAATGCTGGAAGGATATCGAAGACTTTGTGCGCTCATGCGACACTTGTCAGAGAGCGGGGAAATCCACGGACAAGTGGAAGGCACCCATGAAGCTTGTGCCGATTATCACAGAACCTTTTCGGCGCCTAGTAATTGATATAGTCGGGCCATTGCCAGAGTCAAGGCAAGGTTGTCGGTACATCCTGACGGCTCTCTGTGTAGCCACAAAATTTCCGGAAGCGATACCCCTTAAGGAGCTCAATTCCCCTCATGTCGTGGATGCGCTGCTATCCATTTTTGCACGCGTCGGATTTCCTTCTGAAATCCAATGCGACAATGGTAGTGTCTTCACCAGCTGCCTTACCTCTACCTTTATGGATAGATGTGGAATAAAAGTAGTGCACAGCTCGATCCATCACCCGCAATCTAATCCGGTAGAGCGTATGCATTCCGTTCTGAAACGGATACTGAGAGCTCTCTGCTACGAGCACAAATGCGACTGGAAAGCGTGTATTCCTCCCGCTATGTTCGCTTTAAGATCAGCTCCTCATGAGAGCACAGGTTTTAGCCCTGCAGAGCTTGTGTATGGCAGGAGTTTGAGAACACCATTGCAAATGCTACGCGAGTCCTGGGAGGGATTCGATGAGGACCCTAATGTAGTCGCGTATGTTCTAGACCTCCTTCAGAGGCTTGGAAAAACGAAAGATCTGGTGGAAAGCCACATGAAGGCTGCACAAGTATTGTCGAAGGAGTACTACGACAAATCGGCGAAGAAGCGCACATTTGAAGTTGGTAGTCAAGTAATGCTGCTGCGGCCGTCCAAAAAGAACAAGCTTGAGGTTCATTGGGAAGGGCCTGCCAAAGTAATATCGAAGCTTTCTGATACCAATTATGAAGTGAAATTAGGAAGGCGCCCGAACAAAATTTACCACAGTAACTTGATGAAACCCTACGTTCAACGTCAAGCGGTCGTAAATCTGCTGTTGAATGCTGCAGAGGAAGAGGGAGAAGAAATTTTGAATTCTAGTGATGTAATCGAAAGGGGATCGGAGGTAATCTTGGAGCAGTTGAACCTAGAGCCTAGGTTAAGTGAAGTCCAGAAGGAGGACCTGAGAAGGATTGTTTCCGAGTTTCAAGACGTGTTTTCGGACCGTCCCGGAAACACGACGGTGATCGAGCACGATATCGAGCTAACTTGTGAGGAGCCAATCCGTAGCAAGCCGTATCGTTGTTCCCCCGTGCAAAAGCAGATCATGAAAGAGGAGATCGATAAAATGCTGGAGTTGGGAGTCATAGTACCGGGCGAGAGTGACTATACATCCCCTCTAATATTGGTTCAGGTGCCAGGAAAAGATCCGAGGCCATGCATCGATTACCGGCGTCTTAACGCAATAACTCGGGACCAAACTTACCCGATACCAAACCTAGAGGAGAGGGTGGAAACTGTGTCACAGTCCAGCTATATTTCCACGTTAGACCTCGTGCGAGGGTATTGGCAAGTCCCCCTTACAGAGCGTGCCAGCCGCTATGCCACATTTGTTTCTCCATTTGGAACGTATCGCCCACTTAAGCTGAGCTTTGGATTGAAAAATGCACCCTTTTGTTTTTCAGGCTTAATGGACCGCGTTCTTAAAGGCCTCTCCGAGTTCGCTCTACCGTATATTGACGATGTCGCCATCTTCTCCAACAACTGGGAAGAACATGTCGAGCACTTACGCGTCGTGCTGAACAGGTTGAGAAAGGCTGGCCTTACCGTGAAACCTACTAAATGTCACCTAGGGTGTGGCGAGGTGTCTTACCTGGGGCACGTTGTGGGGCGTGGCCGGCGTAGACCTTCAGAAATTAAGGTAGCCGCTGTCGTGAACTATCCACGACCAACCACAAAATCAGAGATAAGGACATTCTTGGGCCTGGCTGGATACTATCAGCATTACGTGCAAAATTACTCTAGCATGGCCAGCCCTCTCACTGACGCGCTTCGAAAGTCCGAGCCGGTTAAAGTAGTATGGGACTCAGAAAAGGAGACTGCGTTTTGCCAGCTAAAACAGGCCCTAAGCGAAAAGCCTGTTCTCATGGCACCCGATTTGTGATTCAATGCGACGCGAGTGATCGCGGCATGGGAGCTGTATTGTGCCAGGAGGACAGTGCTGGTAACGAAAGGCCAGTTTTGTATTTAAGCCGAAAACTCAGCGGCAGGGAAGAGGCGTACAGTACCTCTGAAAAGGAATGCGCTTGCCTCGTGTGGGCCGTTCAAAAGCTAGCTTGTTATGTCTCCAGTTCGAGGTTTGTGGTTGAAACGGACCACTGTCCTCTAACCTGGTTAAATAACATGTCGCCTAAAAGTGGCCGGTTACTGAGGTGGAGCATGATACTCCAACAGCACAACTTTGACGTTCGCTACAAAAAAGGAAGGCTAAACGCTAATGCAGACGCATTGAGCCGTGCGTTTAGTTAGTACCTCCTCAACCTTTCGGTTTCTCGCTGGCGATTCGGGGCAAAATTTTGACCTCATCACGACCTGGGCTGAGCGCTCTCGTTCAGAGAGATCTCAAGGGGCCAACTTTATGTGGTATTCTAATTCGTTGCGGGGTTGTAATTGTGAAAAATTCAAGTTCTTACTTTAGGAGTCTTTTGTCCCACATGTGCCTCTTGATGTAGAGGGAACGAAATTCCGATAGACACGTAGATAGGTATATGTTGTTCTATACTTTGTCTGGTGTTCTGTTGGGTGACCGAGGGCACTTGCTTGTGTCGTGTGTTGTCTGTTGTCGAACCATTCTTAGCAAGTTGCAGAACCATCGACAAGTGCTGAAACCGAAGATGGTCGGAAGAGACGAGCGAAGTTGGCCAGCAAGTTGTGGCGACAAGCCCGTGGAGCTGGGATCCGTCGTCAAAATGGGATGTGTTCCCGGAACAGTCTGGAGCTGTATTCTCCCCATGGCCCTGGAGGCGAACCTGGAGGGACCGGGCGAACGAGCGCACCTGACATCCGAGCCCCGTGGAAGCAGCTCGTCTTTCCGGTGCATTGTCTGGCGGCGGGGGTGCTGTTATGCCAGCGAGTCCTCGTCAAACGTCCGTGCCTCTGAAACAGGCAATCTGGGTCAAGGCCAGCCCGCAGTCCGCCGGGCGCGAACAACTCCACGGCGTGAACACGCGCGGCGCATCTCTGGCCCACGTGCATTGAGTCAGTTGCGCACGTGACAGCGAGCCGGCGTCCTCATGTCTGGTGGTCTGACGCATCGCGCGGCGAACCCCATTGGAGGAGTCTGCTCTGACGACCAGCGGCGCTTCTGATTGGACGTTTTGGTTGGACCCGGTGCAAATAAAAGAAGCCCTGCGGCGTGTCGCGATCAGCGGTCTTAGGCGAAAGGCTGAACTATGTGTTAGAGAGAAGAGCTCGGCTCTTCGAGTCTCTGTCGGCCCCAGTGCCGAAATTGTAACGCCTCTGTATATATGCTGTACATAAACCTTGTTTGACTCACCGTCGTCTCGTCCGCTCGTCTGATCAGCTCTGCGCAGAAGCAGTCGCGAGCTGAGAAACATACGCTACCAAACGGCTGGTGACCTTCCCGGCGGAGTCGGAAGCAGTGGCGCCTTCGGCACCGTGTTGGCGTCGCCGTCTTTCGCAACATCGCACACTCATTGCGCTCATCTACTAAGCCATCGTTTCTAAACCATCCCGCCGAAACAGGCAGAAGACCACAAAATAACGCTGGTCAACAAAGCAACGCTGCTCTGCATGCTCGGGGGTTGGACTTGTTTGGGCACGTCACCTCACAGTAAGATGCTGGAGACATAGAGAGTTTCCCAAAATTACCTAGAGTGCACTCTGGCGCTGCAATCGTTCAGCGACCATGGGAATGATGGGTAGTACACACATTTGCCTAGTCTTCGTACTTGCGGGTGGCGAATCGTACTTGCGGCTTTATTTATTGCTGGTTATGGTTTGATTTTGAAAGAAAGAAAAAACCCTTTTGAACCTAGTGACTTGATTCGAAATGGTAAGCCTAAAATAATAAGGTTGTGAAGCGCAAACAGTGAACATTTGCTAATTTATTTTTTCATGAAAAAAACAGCTCCAAGCCACACGAACACACATGGAGCCAGAAGCAGGCCAGAAGTGCGAATATTAGACAAATGTGTGTACTACCCATCATTCCCATGCTCGCTGAAGCGCCGTGTGTTGCAGCTCCCATAAACACTAGCGCCAGAGTTCCCTCTAGTATATATTAAGAAACTCTATGGCTGGAGAGGGTGGGGAAGAGATTTGCTAGCGAAGGCTACGCGGAGGAGCGGCAAGGGTTTTGAGCTCGCCTCCTCTCACCCTCGTTTCGCGCCTCTTCAAAAATATTGGCAGCATATCCACGTAGTGAATGATGGAGAGTGGGGCGAAGCATTCCTCCGTCCATTCGTTCTTGCTTCCGTCCGTCCATGCGTCCGTCCGCCCGTCCGTGCGTGTGTCTGTTTGTGCGTCCGTCGATCCCTGCATTCGTCCATGCATCCGCCCCTGCGTCCGTTCATGCGTCCATCCATGCATCTGTCTGTGTGTCCGCTCGTCCATCTATTCAACACTCTAAGTACCACCATCTCGCATCTTTTCATCATATATTCCCCATATAGAAGCACCGCCATTCAGCGGGCATTCCAAGGACTAAACGAGAGGTGGCACACGCACACTTTCTTACGGCTTGCGCTTTGGGTCTACTTCCCACCTTTAACTACCTCGAGTTCATGGCATATACTACTTAATTGTATTCATGGCACTGCGGCTCAACGCTCGCTAAACCTTTCTAAAACTAAGGAGGTTACACCGAGCGAGTATAACGTAGCAACCCTTTCTTGTCAGATAGTGCTCAACGTACATGTTAATGGCTGCTAATGGGGACCGCAGCGTGCGCGTTAAGCAAAAGCCGAATGCTCCTGTCTCTCCTTCCCCATTAGCAGCCATTGGCATGTACAATGAACACTATTTTTTATTGTTCAACAACGCACAGAAGAAATCTCTCACCGGCACCACCTTGAAGGTCAAAATGTTATACTTGTTACACACTAAAACGGTTACGAGGGACGAACAAGTGCCGCTATGAGGAGCTTCGCCCCTAAAAACCTGTTTTCTCCGCTCGTAATGAACCGATTCGAAAAATGTTTGTGGCAAAACGTTCCTCATCGGACACAACAACTTCCCACTGTCTAACTAAAATTTGTTATGGGGCCTGGTGATTGGTGCTTTAACAACTTTTTCTGTACACATATCCAGTCGACTTGCCCTGAGGTAGATGTGTTAGACAATCTTATCGTTGACATAACAGCCGCTTTGTTGTTCCCGTTAGTTCCTCCGGCACGCCGCACCTGATCTAGCCGTGTGTGTGTTGTAGCACGCTGACAGCATCATTTCTACCTGGCCACCTCTGGGACTTCATTTTGGGGCTGGGATGGGGCGTTTTTCCTACCTTGACCACCTCGAAAGGTGGAGAATGGTCCAGTCAGCAACATGCCCGAACTGCTCCCTAGGGGAAACAAATCGGCATCGTTTAAGACTGTGCGTCGTTGCTCGTGTTTTCTGAAGGGCCGTGCATGCTGGATTTCATGGCCTCGGGGTAAACCGCTTTGTTTCTTCTGGACGTTGTTTTTCACGCAACTTCGCCTGCCTTCTCATTGTTGCTGGTGCCTACTGTCTATGGCGCAATTGCTTTGAGGCTGTTGCAGCAAGTCGTCGCCATCGAGCCGTCTTCCCGATTTCGCAACGACTGTAAAAAGAAATACTATTTGTTTTGTCAGAGGAACTCTTCTTTCTGGGTGAGGAGGAATTCTTTCGACACTGGTCCCGCCTCTTGTGTTCGTCTGCGAGAGACGTATAAAGCTTGTTTTCAGGCCTGCCTGGTTTTGGTAGGTCAATATTTGTTTAATACTCGCACAAATACCTTGTAAATACCATGTGAACACCTAACATATAGATCTTTACATTTCATTTGTCTGTTCTTCGTTTACAATGTATTGTACTATGTAAACATATCTTTTTGTAACACTTTTCGGTGTGTCTGTGGATGTTGTGTTCTGTCGCGATGTCCTGTTAGATTCTAATTAATGTTCACTGTTTGCGAGAATAAATTTCTGCGTGTGTCGCCTTAGCGTTTTCTCGTAATAGAATATCTAGTGGTCTATATCGTTAACCATTTGTTCTCAACCAAAAATCCTGTCGGCTGTAGTAGCCATTCGGCCAGCTTCGTAAAGAGACGGTTCACTGTTCCCATAGTTGAGTACGAAGTACTCGAAGTCATTAAATATCTTTTTTTTTCTAAACAAACGAAGCACCTTCATGTCTCGGCCTGTTATATTGCTACGTAGCTGACATATCAGTTGTCAGAAGACGACAACGAGGAAGTGGTCTGTCCGTTGTGCGTGCTGTCTTCCATCTTAGTCAACGCCATACGCATCAGTTTGAATATAGATTTTAAATAGACACGCCTCGTGTCATTTTTACGTAACAATATCACCGTCACGGTCGATCACTAACGGGTATGGGCGAGAAAAGTTGGGCAAATACCACAACTGCCCACCGCTTCATACTATGCATGTAACAAGCTTAATGTTCGCCTGTACTGCCTAAAACATGCGGGAACCACTCATTCCAGCTATGTAGAAATAGCTCCACGTATAGGCACCCGACAGTGGACCAGAGGGCGCAACGAAGCTCTTTGGGCCGCCTAGGCATTGGTACCGACCACCAGGGATACCAAGAAAATGGAACGCTCGCTGAGCACAGTGACACGCTGAAGTGTCAGGCCTGTGGCCAGTAAATTAAAAATAAGAGTAAAGACTTTGCAGCGGGAAACACCGGCTCACACTGCATGCTTCACCCCTCCCCAGTTTTCACGTTAGTACACTCTTGATCCTGGTTAAATGCTGGCTGTATTCGGCAAACCAGGTGAGAAATATCCAATTTCCTCGTTATATGTGGAACTTCAAGCGGGACCTGATTAAGAGTATAGAGGTTGAACACCCAACCCGAATGCCCTTTCGCCACATTTTTTTTTTCAGAGGACTTTTTTCCTCTGGTACCGCTTAATTTTCTATCTGCCCTTTCCTCTTGTGCCGTAGAGTGAAGAATCTAACCAAAATAAATTTCTCGGCACACACCAAGTCATGACCGCGCATACACTTGCTTATGAGGCGATGACTACACAAAACGTACACTGCGTCAAGCGGTGGCCGATACAGCTTGTAATAGCCGCCAATATTATCGTGCTTCCTATATCGATCTGCATGCGCATGCAGGTATGTGCACGAAGCAACCTTTCGTGACATGTAATCGAATAGGCTAGCGGAGTTCTAAGGACAATCGCAAGTGCCTTAAAAATCCTCTTCACGAAGCCTTTAGACGCCAGTATATGCGTGAGACAGCCATATTCCATTCAGTCCATTCCGAGTATGGCACATTCGACAAGGAAGGAGAATAGGAGGAAAAGAACGGCAGGGAGGTTGACCAGTTTATAGGCAGCTGGTTTTTTACCCTGCGCATGGGAGGGGGATGGGGGAGATGAAAGATAGAGAGGAGTGAGGGAAAAGAGATAAACACAGCACATTAAGCAGCACACGCGCGCTCACTCAGTCATTGTCCAGTCTTGTCTTTCGCGGTGTGTGACATTGCTGTTACCGCCGCTCGTTCAAGTCCGTGTCGCGTATACAAATTTCAACAGAGCTTTTGCCGCCTTTTGTTGCAATGTCGTCTCTCGGGCACTTGTAAGAATAGTGTCCGCAGACATTTGGCTGTTGTCGATGCGCACAAGAACGGACGCCAGTGACCACATTTGACAAAGCGGCACATAGATCTCCGTCGTTGGAACGTGCATCACCTCGCGATCGCCACCAGGCGGCAGTCTGAGAGAAAAGAAATAAACGATCGACGCGCCCTCGTTCGTCATATAAAGAGATATCTCTTCCAGCCAGTCGCTCATCGCACTCGACAGGCAAGGCTGCAGACCCGTATAGAGGATGCATACGATTGCAATCGCACCTGCAACGCCTCTGCGTGATCATTGAGAATGTGACGAATCGAGGAGTCAATGGGGAGGAGAGCGCATGGCTTCAGTGTGGCGCGAAGGTTGAACGCCATGCCATTCACGCCCAGCACATAAAGCCTTACACAGCCGACAGGCAATATACAGTCTTCCAGCGCACTGCACCTGCTGTATAGAGGTGTATTGCTCTTTCTAGCACGTCCCCAGAATAAACAAATGGCACGCTTCGCCATAGCCGTTAATGTACTTCTCCTCCTTGCCACCCCTTTCCCCCTGAAACAGAAACAAGCATGCCCTCCTCATTCGGCGTTCTTCGCACCGAGGAAGCGGGTCGAGACGCTGGAGGCAAGATCGAAGCCATCCGAATAAAACCAAGGTGCTGCAGCAGTCAGAATCGTATACGGCGCTGAAGTGCTCGCAGCGCAGCACCCCGCATTATTCGGGTGTTATAGTGCGCGCAGGCACGGATATATGCGGGACTCGCTCCAATATACGAAGACACGACGACTCATCACCTCGTATATGCCGTATACTATATATAAGCGTATACACACATGCGCACTGATGCTGTTCGTAGGGTTATGCACCGAGCGAGCAATCTCGAAGAGAAAACTGCCGTTGTGCTTTACTTGTGCAGCATCACGTCCGTCCATCTTTCGGGTGGAACAGAGCACAGACAGTGTGCGCGTACACATATACGGGCCATTCGTCGTGCCACACACAGACACACAAACAATCCCTTACCCTTCTCAAAACTGCGGGACTCGCAAATAGTGGCTGCCACCGATGTTTATCTGCCAAATTACCTCTCAGACCGTTGTGTATGGCCCGATTGCAGCATACAAAGGGGAGACGCACTGTGGCGTGCGTGTGTGATTCCGCGGCGTCGCGACTGCTTCTCCGTTGATCGCTTATTCGACGCTCCCTCCATCACCAGCTGCCCCATTCCACACGTAAAACACACACAAGAGAAGCACCATGTGTGCGTGTCCATTCCTGGCCGAAATATATGCGCGGTCTGAAACCGTGGCGGCGGTGACCATTGGCAGCGCCGCCGCTGCCGATGGGTGCGGTTCGCCCTGCTGACGCACCCTGCGGGAGATTGCTCGCTCTCTGCGCGTGCTGTGCGTTTGACCACCGCCGCCGAGTTGGGTGCCACCGGTGTCGAAAAGGCTGTGCGTCGTGGCATTTACGGTGCTGTCCTACTTTTTTTTCTTTGTTATAGCCACCTAACCATGTAGTTACGAAGGGTCGCTATATAGCTCACCACCAACACCCTGTCGAAGAACAAATTACCATGATGATGATGATGATGATGATGATGATGATGATGATGATGATGATGCAGGTACCACCCTTTTGATAGACTACAATGAAGAAATAAGCAGTAATAAGCACCCTGCCGAACCGTTAAACCTACACGTACCTTGATGAAGCAGAGTAAGACGACAATAGTCGTGGTTATGATTATGACAATGATCATGTAGGTACCGCAACCTCGGCAAAAAGATGGCAAAGAAGAAATAATCAAGAATACGTACCCTGCTATACATGCATCATATACTTTGTTGAAGGATAAGAAGCGGAACATATTTTTATCAGGATGATGACGATGTTGACGAGGATGATGATGCAGGTGCCATCCTTTCGTTAAAATTTGTTACATTTGCAATTAATATGTGATCACCCTCTATATAATTACACGTGTCTTCGCCCATTCCTGTAGCAGGTGTGATTCATACAGTTAGGCCATCATCATCATCATCATCACCATCAACAACAACAAGACAGAAGGCTGCATGACAGGAGTAACTGTTACTTGCATTGTTATTTCAGGCCTGTAGCGCAAGGATCTGTCACACAGAACTCAAAGTTTCAGCTTGCAGTATAGTATTTGTGACACCCGTTATTACACTAAAAAAAAAAAGGCAAGACAGAGACAAGGAAACTGAGGGGGGAAAACTTGACACTATTGCATTACCTGCAGATACTGTGTAAATGTAAACTTCGGGGCAGACCGTATTTTGGCGTTCAGGCGTTTTGGTAAGAATGGGAGAAGGATAAACATAAGGCACAGACATTCGGCAATGGACGAGAGAGTATAAGCGCCGTGCATGTAGCCAAAAGTGTGAGCCCACCACAAGCGACTTCCCCGTGTCGTTTCTTGCCGTTTTTCCCCTCGTCTCCCCCCCCCCCCCCCCTTTCTTTACCGAATCTTACTACCATTGAAGCGTCTCAAATTTAGTGTTCCACCGACTCCACTCAGCCATGACACTTCAACGTCCTCGCTGCTCGCGCTCCGTATAGGCATGCACACAAAGGGCGAAGGTTGGCCCCAATCATCTAATACCTGTGTCACACGAACTACTGATCGCGATTAGGCTTCATAGGGATCAGATTTCTCTACTGTGAGTGGCTGTACCTCTTTAAACTCGCGTAAAGTAGCCAATCACGATCGTAAAAATTCCATCTGGATCAGGCTTGATCGCGATCAAAAGTGATCGTGTGACACCGGTAAAAGAGTGATACCAAGCCGTAACTTTACTAAGTCGCAGTAGTACCGCCATAGCCTTACTGCCATGCAAGAGTTTAGCAATAGCAGCGGCCGATGACCCGTAATTCTTCAGTTCAAAAATTCTTCGCTTTTCACCGTTACCCGCCCTTCCTCTTACCCCCGAAAAGCCGGCCACCAAAGGCAAGCCGCTACAAGAAGCCCGTCATCACCCTTTTTATTTTGTCATCACCCTCTTTATTTCATTCATTGAGAAGCTTGTTTTTTACCGTACTAGACCAAGGGCAGGGAGAGACATGGCCTCCTATAGTGTAGAATCCCAAGCACTCTCATTACCGACAGAGAGCGCACTTTTTGAAAGTACAACAAAAGTGCTGAAATGTACAACACCAAGCAAAGATCGTGCCGCAACCTAAACAGACTGTTTCCACAGATAATGCGGGGCTAATTTCATGAAGATAGCAGCAGATATTATTTTTTTCTCTATATATTCAGACCTGCTGTAAACGTTGCCCAGACTCGTAAAGAAAAAAAAGCTATACGTTTAATTCATCAATTGAGCTAATCAATTAATCGATGAAGGAACGTATACAGTGTATGGAGGTTTCAAAGAAGCTGCACAACGAGAAATAACTGAGATGAACGTGTGGCAAGGTGCATACGACAAGCTATAAATTGTCAAATACACCTGCGAGACCCTTAACGATAACTAAAGTTACAATTAAGAAATAAAATTCCATTTCGCACGCATCAGCCTGCAAGTCACAATAATATCTGGTGGTATATTCCAAAATTCAATTGCTTACAAGTCCTGCCTCGCATAGGACACAGTCACGTGTGTACTCGCAACTGTACGTAGCCCACAACCGGAACCACCGAAAAGCAAACAGAGCGAGTACACGCACACACACACACACACACACACACACACACACACACACACACACACACACACACACACACACACACACACACACACACACACACACACACACACACACACACATACAGTATCATCCAACCCACGCTCACACTCCAATTAAAGCCGTACACAGCGATCCTTCCTTCCACTTCCTCGGTATACGCACGTCGATGCCATTCGTAAGGTTTATGCGCATGAAACCAGGCACGCGAAGACCAATTGAGAATGCGTGCAGTCGCGTATATAGTAGTTCGTTCTCACAATAATTGACGTGTGCACAGTAAGCGGAGTGCATGGTATGGTTAACTGGAGCTTCCATCGCTGCCATGTCATGGTTCACGGTCTGAAGATGTTCTGCGCTTATACTGACGACAGTTCAATGTGCTGAGACTACGAGAACAAGCGCGCACAAAACGAGCTCTTTAACGAAAGCGCCGTCCCTCTGCACACGAGCTCGCGTTTTGTGAGGAACTGCGCATGTACTGCGACATCAAGCATTTCCACAAAAGTATTAATAGTCGTATTAACCGGGGTGTCGCAATATCCGACACGGAGACACTGCCACCGTCCGCATAATGCGTCCATCTCCGGCTTTGGGGCGAGACACGCACCAACACACACACACACGGCAGCCTATTTGGTCTCCGTCTGCACAAATACTGCGCGTCGACGCCGCGTCTAACGATACGTAATGACGGGTTGCATTCCATAATTGACGCGTCGTTTGCGAAGAGATTAATGCGCGCGCCCAGGCAGAGGCCCTTCGCGCCGGAATCGTGAGACCCATACCTAGACCCCCCTCCCTCCCCACCCGCCTTCCTTCTTCACCCCCCGAAACCCCTACAGCAGCATCACCCCACCTCTCGTGTCGGCTTCTCCTTTCAGTTCATCTACTCCTGCCTTCTTTCAGCAGTCCTGCCACCCCCCGCCTACCCTAGGCATGGCGTGTGGCACGTACGATGTGGTTCCCCGCGCGGCACCTTGGACCGCTGCAGCCTGCGCACAATATATGCATCCCTGCCCTCTTCTTCGCCCTTCAAGCGTGTTTGCACAGCACCAGGGGACATCGAGGCGGGGACGGTGTTACAAGTGTTACATAAAGATAGGGACGCCCATGCGGCGTTTGGTTGCTTGTCGCCGTCGCTTGTCCTTTCTTTGCTTATTCATTGCATTCTTTTCCTTTGCTGGCAGTGTCTAATTATATATTTAGCCTATATATCTCGGTGCAACGTCAATTGAAACGCGAGTTTGTTGCGAATGTGAAAAAATAAAAACCGCTGATTTTGATACCTCGCGGCCTTGGTATGTGCCGCTATAGGCTAAGTGTTTTTCAGCCGCGAGAACAACGTCCGTGTGGCTAATGCCTCGTAATTGACCAGATTGCCGGACTTATCGAAAAGAAATTAAAGAAAAGAAACATTATTCACGGAGCCCCAAAGTGCCGCATTGTGTACACCAATCAGCAACTTACGCGGAACACCGAAAGTTGTTTATCTGTTGTGAAATTCTCGGAACCGAATAAATGCGCTATCCAAAGCATACTTCACCTCTTTTTCATTCATCTCTTTTGCACGTCAAAAAGAACTAAATCCTTGCATTGTACATGCGGCCGTGGACAGCTATACTTGTTTTAACCTGTAAAAAGCACACAGAATATTAAAATACACATCGCTTCTGGGCCCATGCTTGGAAGGGCCCATTATTTTGTCGGCACTGATGTTCTATAGAGTCCTGTATGAAAACCGTAGTGTTCAGTTCCAACGTCGGCCGGCGACTGTAAAAAGATGGGCATTGACCCTGTTGCGACCGGCCTTAGCAGGTACCGGAGATCCGGGATGAAGGTGTCGAGGCAGCAAGAAGGTGAACTTAACAGAGGGTTTATGTTGGCAGAAGCCCTCTGGCTCAAAGCTCTACATCGAAAGGCTCTCGAAGCATCCCGCGAGGGCTGATTATAAACAGTCTCATTTCCCCAGATGCCTAGATCGGGCGATAGTTATAGCGCGAGGACAGAACGACGACCAAGAGACAAGAATGACACGAAGGACACGTGCACACGAGTGCTCGTGTCCTTCGTGTTCTTCTTGCCTCTTGGTCGTCGTTCTGTTCTCGCGCTGTAACTATCGTCATGTCATACCAACTAGCCCAAGTTGCCACACTCCTATATAGGGGAACATCTGAAACGGGTTACAACAGCTGAAAATAAAGTCTGTCACATGTTTTACGGTAATTGCACTGATTTCCTCGCGTTCACCTTGGTGGAACAGTGGCTAGAGTGTTCGACTGCTGGTCAAAAGGTCGCGGGTTCAATACCAGTGGTCAAACTTGGATGGAGGCGAAATGATAGAAACAAGTGTACCGCAGTGCACGTTAAAGAACACCACATGGTCAGTATTTGTGGAGCCCTCCACTACGGCATTTCTCATAAACATATCGTTGTATTAGGACGTAAAACCCCCAATATTATTATTGATTTCGTCGCATCCTGCAACAGCTTTCCTACTCTCTTTCTCCATCTTTCTAGTTGGTGATAGTCAAATGGGATAAATAGTGGCGACTCTTCATGGGCATATACTCTTGTATACATTAATTGGTGATTATATTTCCCATATTACTTTTCTACATTTTTTGACGGGGGGAGACGAAGACGGGAAGAAGACGAAGAAGTGTGTTTTGAATAGGAGCTACTTCTGCTAACTCCGGCATATTTCAGTTGTAATTTAAGTCTGTTGATCAGTTTTCGCTGCTCCCTTGGAGGGGATGGATGTAGACCACCCCGGCCGCCTGCCGGCACCAGCGGCGTCAGCGGCGGCCGCCTCCAGGAAGCGGATGGGACAAGCGAGCGACAGCGACAGTGAAGATACTCATGCTTACTATCTCAGCAGTGAGGACTTCTCAGATGACGGTTTCCAACCTGTGCTGAGCCGCAAGGCGAAGAGAAGGAACATGAGGACATCCTCATCCTCAACTATTCAAACTGTAAGTGAAGCGCCGAAATCGAACGCTTATACCATCCTGTTCCTGCCTGCACTTCCTACCGTCAGAATGAAACGCCTTAACAGACAGTCTGTGTCGAGGTCTCTAGAAACGCTCGTGCCAAATGAGATCACAGACATAAGAGTGAACGCCAGAAAGAATATACTGGCTTTGGACGTTTTGCACGCAAGTGCGTTGGGCGTTCTGCGCAGTGTAACTGACTTGGACGGCAACCAGGTGCGCTCTCATGTTCCCTTGGGATGTGATGTAGTAACCGGCGTGATCTACGACATTGATGTCGCTATTTCCAATAATGACTTACAACTTCTTGTCAAGTCAACAACTGATACTCCAATTGTTGATGTCACCCGGCTAGGCAAGTCTCACTGTGTGAAGATTGCGTTTAATAGCACATCACTCCCCTCTCATGTGAAGGTGGGGTACTTCAGACATGCTGTGCGGCCTTTCATTCCAAAGCCTCTCCAGTGCCGTAAATGCATGAAACTTGGACATGTGAGCAGTGTCTGCGAGAATTCGGTGGTATGCCACCGCTGCGCCGAGCACCATGAAGCGGATAAGTGCGTCGCAACTGTCAAGAAATGCTCTAATTGCAATGGATCCCATGAAACCACATCGAAAGACTGCCCGCGGATTCAGAAGGAAATTGCCATCTTGAAGGAGATGGTGCGCGATCACTCATCTCATCGAGCCGCAGCTAAAGTCAGAAGGCGTCGTTCACGTCGACGTCGGTCTTCGAGGACGCCCGCTACCTCCTCGACACGTTTGCGTGATCCCTCATCAGTACCACCTCCTTTGCCTCCCAGACCACATGCCGTGGGAAAGGCTGTAAAGGACAAAGCCAGTGAGCATACCCTAACTGCGACAGAGTGGCCTGCACTTCAAAGGGAAGCAGCATCAAGCGAACCGAAGGAGTTTCGTGACGGCCAGTCCGCGCTCCCGGTTCCAGATCTTTCCAACCAAGACAGGCAAGTGACTGCAATCGTCCCGATTCGAGATCTTTCCAACCAAGACAGGCAAGTGACTGCAATCGTGCAATCATTAATTGCCACGATTCGCACGCTACTGAGCAGCATACAATCTCCGTCTGCTAAGAGTGCACTGCAAATACTGGATGCACTGAATCCAGTTCTTGCTAACTTCGTATAAGCACAATGGCTCAACAAAATCTCATCTTCCGCACTGAAGTTAAAAGTGCGTCGATTTTTCAGTGGAATGCCAGAGGCATGAAGTCCCGTATCTCGGACTTTCGCCAATTTGTTCGGGCCAATCAATTCCTTATACTTGTCATATGTGAACCAAACGTACCAACGCCTTATAGATTGTCCGGTTATGAAGCTTTTTGTTCAGCTGCTTGCGAAGAACGAAGCAAAGTAATTGTTTACATTCGCACAGACTGTACTTATCTTTCGCACCCAATAAGTGCAAATGACGACAATCAGTACGTGTGTCTTCGTGTAAAGAAAAATGCAGTTTCGTTCACGCTTATTGGTGGATATATATCTCCGTCATCGCGATTTGACTGCGACAGATTAAAAGACATCCTAATGAGAACCGATGGGCCTTGGATCATCACCGGTGACTTCAACGCCCATCACATGCTTTGGGGGAGCACTAGGATGAATGCCAGGGGCCGGAACATTGTTACATTCGCTTCCGATTACGACCTTTCCATCATGAACGATGGTACCTCCACATATCTGCGGGGTCTCACGTACAGCAGTTGCCATGACCTGACATTGGTGTCACGGAGCTTCTCTCACAAAGTGAAGTGGTTTTGCGATATTGAGACTCATGGGAGTGATCACATACCCACCTACGTGACGATCAATGGTATCATAAAAAATTTCTCTTCCGGTGTTGCAATTGGCACTGACTGGTCGATGTTTGCATCGCGTGTTGAGAACGCTTGCCAAGAAGGCCTCGCCTGCAGCCAGGAAAACACCATAGCGGAAGCTACGCAAGCGTCCAAATGTAAATTACCATTTTCGTCTAAAATAACACAGTTTGACATCGAACTGAAAAAATTACGAGCTATACGAAGGCGTGCTGAACGACGATACAGATGCACAAGATCAATTTACGATCTGAGGGAAGCAAGGCGGCTCCAGAAAAAGATTCAACAACGCATTTACAAACTGGAGAGCGAACGCTGGAAAGCATTCTGCGAATCTCTAGACCGTCATAAACCGCTGTCATATATCTGGAGAACAGTTCGTGGTCTTCGCTCCTCTCCGCAACAACGGCACCCTTTTAAAGCTTTGGCACTCCATCATGGAAAAACAGAACTCGAGGTGGCTGAAGAATTTTGCACGAGAGTTGCCGGGAATATTATGAACGAGAGCATCGACGCCGTGATCGTTCCTGAGACGCGATTACCAGAAATGGACATTCCGTTCAACATGGAAGAACTGGAAGGTGCGTTAGTCGCTTCTAAGCGCATGTCAAGGCCAGGTCCTGATGGTATTACTTATAGTGCGTTGGGACACCTTGGACAAAAAGCCAGAAAAGAACTTTTAACGTGCTTCAACAACTCCTGGCTCAGCGGCAGCGTTCCCCGAGAATGGAAAATAAGTCGAATAATACCACTTTTGAAATCGGGAAAAATCACCATTAAACTTGACAGCGTATCGCCCTATTGCCCTCGCAAGCTGCCTCGGAAAAGTGATGGAAAGAAGGGTTCTATTTCATCTCGAGTGGTACTTGGAACGTACGATACACCAAATACCCTTCTTGCATGGCAGGCTTTCGTCGGGGCCGCTCCTCCATTGACTGTGTCCTTGACTTATCGACATTTGTTCAACAAGAAAAAAGTCGCAAGCGCATATCAGTGGTACTCTTTCTTGACGTGAAGGGTGCATATGATAATGTAGCTCACGATGCCATCCTCACTTCTCTCGCAGCAATGGGCATTGGTGGACGAATCTTTCAATGGATAAAAGATTATATAACTGGCAGGGGTTTCTTTGTACAAACATATGAGGGTACATTGCCCAACATCACACCTACTGCGGAGTACCTCAGGGAGGTGTTTTAAGCTCCACATTGTTCAATGTGGCCCTCATTGGTCTGGTGAAGGTTCTGCCAAAGTCGGTGTGCCTATCTATATACGCCGATGATATTTGCCTCTGGAGTGCTGCAGTTACTCGCCCTCAGGTGCGTGCACGAATACAGCGGGCAGCACCCCTCACAACAGCCTACCTTCAGAAACAAGGCCTAAATATATCAACTGTGAAGTGCGCGTTGATGGCGTTTACACGCAAACTAATGACGCCATACCCTGTTTACATCAATAGGCAGAGTGTCAAATATGCACGGACGCATGGTTTACTGGGCATAATAATCGACAGAAGTCTTTCGTGGAGCCCACATTGTGCGTACTTGAAGAAGAGACTGCTATATATTGTGCATAGCATGAAATTCTTGTGCGGTAAAGCATGGGGAACTTCTGTGGTCTCCATGCTACAACTGTACAGGGCCCTATTTCTGGGTCTATTACGCTACAGCTTGCCGGTACTGACTAACACTTGCAAATCGAATACTCATTCATTGGAGAGTTTGCAGGGTCAGGCACTGCGTGTCTGCCTAGGACTGCCCCGATGCGCTTCTACTTATGCCACAATCATGCTTGCCAAAGACCATCCGGTCAGAACATATATAGTTGTGGATTGCCTCAGAGCGCATATTCGACATGCTAGCCGTGTCCCCGACCACCACTTGGCCCTTCTACCTTCCGGAAGACCACGTGCTACGTTTTCAGACGTCATAGCAAAGCACCTAAACAGCATTCCATCAGGATATACGCCAGCTGCGAGAACGGCATGTCCTTTGTGGTGCCTCGACCAGCCGCAAGTACGTCTAGAAATTCCAGGAATCAAAAATAAAAGCAGTCACTCCAGAGTAGCATTGAAGCAAGCAACACTGCTATTATTACATGAGTTGTACTTAGACCGAACGCAGATATACACTGATGGGTCCGTCTCGTCCAGCAGCTCATCAGGGGCCGCTGTAATTCCGGCTGCAGAAATGACAATCAAGTTTAAGTTGTCGCATATGACTACATCTACGGCATCAGAGCTTGCTGCTATAAGGGCTGCTTTACAATATCTCGTTCAAGAACGTCCAGGAAAATGGGTCATATTCTGTGATTCTAAGGCTGCACTTCAGAGTTTGCAGTCTGCCATGCGTAGGAGGAGTCATGACCAACTGGTACAAGAAATAAGACATTGCCACCATGAAGCTCTAGCACGAGGGCATGATATTATATATCAATGGCTGCCTGGACATATCGGTATTACCGGAAATCAATTAGCCGATGATGCAGCCCGCTCAGCCCATGAAGAAACCCGTGTAGTCCCGATTCCTCTATCAAGGAATGATGCAGCAAGACAACTTTACCTGCTGGCTCGAGATCTCACACGCACGTTCTGGTCGTCTACCAGCTTCCAAAGATGTCAATTTTATGAACTGGATCCTTCGCTCAAGCTAAAGCTACCATCACAACTTTCCCGCTCCGATGCGACACTGTTATGCCGCCTTTGGTTGGGTGTTGCATTTACAAAGGTGTACTCCTTTCGCATTGGTATGGCAGACACTCCTACATGCGACTACTGCGGAGCTGAAGAGACCATCGAACACGTCCTGTGCAGCTGCGCTTGCTACGACACACAGCGATGCCAGCTCCGGATGGTTTTGAATCGACTTGACCCCGGACCATTTTGTGTGCAGAAGATACTAGTACCTTGGGCATCTGCCTCAGTTGCGCAGAAAGCAACTAAAGCACTGCTACTTTACCTAAAGTCAACAAACCTGAGTGACCGCCTGCAGACTGTGTGTGCTCCCCGAGTGTGCTCGTGATTGTGTGTACCTTCTCATCTCTCTGCAACCTCTTTTCTCCCCTTTATCCCTTCCCCAGTGCAGGGTAGCAAACCGGATGTGCGTCTGGTTAACCTCCCTGCCTTTCCTTGCATCTTTATCTCTCTCTCTCTCTCTCTTGTACTCACATTCGTGCGATACCAGATTTCCGGTTTACATAGAGGTTCCACTCCTTGTTTTCTTGCCACTGAAAAATGGCTCGCATTCGTGTGCTCTGAACAAACATGAAAAAACATATTGCATCCGTTGTAATTGCTGATGGTATGTGGGGTTTAACGTCCCGAAACCACCATATGATTAGGAGAAACGTCGTAGTGGAGGGCTTCGGAAATTTCGATCACATGCGGTTCTTTAACGCGAACCCAAGTCTGAGCACACGGGCCTACAACATTTCCGCCTCCATCGGAAATGCAGCTGCCGCAGCCGGGATTCGATCCCGCGACCTGCGGGTCACCAGCCGACCGTTGTAATCGCTGTGTCAGCGTTTAACACACTACTGTTGTACAAGAGCATTTATGCAAGTGAATATAAAATCGTTGGGCATGAAATGTCACTGGAGCCATTCAACGTTTCCACAAGTGGACTTGCTTCCCCAAGGTCTTAGACACACACACACACACGCACGCACGCACGCACGCACGCACGCACGCGCACACACACACACACACACACACACACACACACACACACACACACACACACACACACACACACACACACACACACACACACACACACACACACACACACACACACACACACACACACACACACACACACACACACACACACACACACACACACACACACACACACACACACACACACACACACACACGCACGCACGCACGCACACGCACACGCACACGCACACACAAAAGGTCTTTTTGTTGAAACGTCCGCTACAGCCACGGTTCAGATTCAAATATTTTCCATCACTTCAGGCCGCTATCTTCCGCTGAAATTCTGTCTTGTTTGAACATGTAGGCGGATAACTATATTTTCCTAGCCTAACAGTGTTGTTTATTTATGCTCCCACTGACCTCAATGATCGATTGTATGTGGACTCAATAGAGAGCCACGAGTGTTTCTGCTTCCTCCACCTCCCGCCTTTCGGTCTTTTTACTCCTTACGCCCATTTGGGACGGTGCGTATAGTGAACCTGAGTCCGGTTTATCTTTCTTTCTTTCTTTCTTTCTTTCTTTCTTTCTTTCTTTCTTTCTTTCTTTCTTTCTTTCTTTCTTTCTTTCTTTCTTTCTTTCTTTCTTTCTTTCTTTCTTTCTTTCTTTCTTTCTTTCTTTCTTTCTTTATTTATTTATTCACTTATTTCTCTTTCCTTTTCTTTCTTTCTTTTTCTTTTCTAGAAACCCAGCCGATGCTGGATTTGTTGCTAAGTGAATCGCAGCGATTTTTCAGATAGTGTAATCTAGGTGGAGCAAGCACATCCTGGAGAATGCGCAAGCGAATGCGGACTGGTCATGACACCCTGCAGCCTACGGAATTCTTCCTTGCAAATATCGTGTAACGCCCGACGATCTTTCATAAATCAACAACTAGTTGTGGCTATGCAGACCACGAAATTCTTTCGTATCAATGAAAAATGCAGCCATTCAGATGGAGGGTGACCCTGCCTCCCAGTTCAACGTCTTTCAAAGGGAAATGTGATGCAGGTTCACCCACACAACTTCGGGGAACAGGGAGAAAGCACAAAGAAACACTAGTGGCGTTACAGTGAAGTGGGAAAACAGAGGCACTTGCGTATTGTCGACGGTCCATACATCCTGAATGATGTTCAAGAGTGGCTTGTTGTAGGGAAGACAAGAAAGCCGAATTTTCTCCCGTAATGTCGCGACCGCCTGCCTTTCGCTCAGCGTAGACGGAATGTAGCGCATTGGACGGTAACCAAGGTTGCGTCACGTCGGCCCAGTAATAGCTTTAACACGTTTGAAACGATTGCTTTGTTTTGCACACTCCCTAACTATTAAACTTCTTTACTTACAAGAATACCGACATGAAAATTCTGATTTTCCTTTTCTTTGTTACATTTAGTCGAAGTGCTCCTAAACGTTATATAGCACTGCCATGCGCCGCTTTACAGAGGTTTTTCTACAGTACTATAACATTGTCGAGCGAGAAGGATGCATTTTGTATGAAAATGTTTCGTCTCCTCACTGGCAGATCCCTGTGACATTGTAGTCTGCCAGTGTGATATTCAGTGTCCAGATGACGTCACAAAATACCGCATCGTTCTTTTGAACGTTCCAGCTACCGCAACAAACCGAAGCCATTCTTATTTCATTTCTTCATGACCCACACCACTATCCATCTATATACACTGGCTCGGTAAAGTACGTTATGTATACTATTTTTCTCCAGCTTTTGCCACAGATTTCCCAAATTCCTGCGGGCTAGCAATCTCGCACGTGGTTTGACCCCGCGAGCCCCGCGTTGAGAATACGCCGGCGCCCAATATGCACGGGGGACTACGGCCTGTGACGCGACGGTGGCCCGTCGCGAAATGCTCGGGGCGATTTCCTTTTCTTTTTTTTCCCCCGGGAATGTGTGGCGCGGGCCCGCAGACTGATTGTGTGGTCTCCCCTCGGCCGTTGCCACCCATCGCAGTGTGCGCTGGCCGCCCAATGACGCTATCGGTGACCCCCATCTCACGCGCCCCTCGACCCGCCTCCCCGATCTCCGAAAAGAGGGGTGCGAACGCCGAGTCCGCTGCCATCTTCCGTATAAAGAGACCGATCACACCTCTCTCTCTCTCTCTCTCTCTCTCTCTCTCTCTCTCTCTTGCAGGTTCATAGTTGGTACTCGCCGGAACCACCACCTTGAGTTGTTACGCAAACTCAATTTCGTGTGCCACCATGTCGAATTAACGCGGTCTATTCGCCATGATGCTCTAATGGTTTTGGTGCTCGACCCCCGTGTCGCAGGTCATGGGTTGGAATCCCAGTCACGGCGGCCGCATTTTTGGTGAAGATGCTCGTGTCTCATGTACTTAGATTTAGCATCACGTAAATGAACGTCAGGGAGTTGGAATTACCAGAGCCCTCCGCTACAGCGTTTTTGACAATCATAGCGGGGTCTGGCGACGTTGAAGCCAAACAATCGTCATTAATATAAAATTACGTGGCCATTGCCATATCCAATGTGTCAGTACAGCCGCTTTCGAGAAGCCCTGCATGGTCTCCGGTGGTGAGATCCGCTGTTTACCCCGACTCCGCTCACTTCAAAAAGAAACTAAGTCGCCGCTTAAATAGGGTTTTTTTTTAGCGTCCCCAGTGGCGCGGACCAACCGGGCAAGCCGAGGATAATCAAATCAACGTGTGGTTGCCTGCAGCCTGTCTGCGACAACACTGTGGCAGCTTCTGAAACGGGCGCGTTCTCTGAAACGGCCTTAAATTGGCGCGCTAACGACTGCTCAAATTTAGGTGCCCTTTGTCTCCGGAGGACTGAAGCGGCGGCTCGTTCATTTGAAGCGTGGGGGCTTAGTGGTTAGAACAAGGAGAAAGGCACCCAATTTCTACGGTCTGGTTTAAAGCACGGCGCGGGGCCTGCCTTGGCGCCAAGCGCACAGAGACCGACCAGACGCTGCCCTTTCTGTTCCCTCCTTCTTCCTCAAGGCGCGCTCCCCGAGACAAGTTAAACGGCGCCGCTAACAAGGGCGTCTGGCAAAGAACAAGCTCCAGCTGTAGCCGAAAAAGAACAAGGTTTTCCGCGAAACATTGCTCTCGCGACAATATCGTACCCAACTATGGGAGACCCAGTGAGCCGTCCCGATGGGTATAGACCTTATGCAAAAGTGCTGCCATCTGTCGGTCGTCGTGTGCATAGAAGAAAGTGGTTAACAATTTAGAGCACGGGGTAGTAACTCTACTATGCGAGAGCATAATGTTGTGTTCAGAAAAAAAGTGTTAGATGATTTAGAAAACATGGTACTCCACCATGGAAGAACGTAACGCCGTCTGTGCTTAGAAAAAAAGTGGTTAACGATATAGAGTACTTGGTACTCTATGGCAGAGCATAAAGCCATCTCGTGGGCTTCATACTTGAAGAGGCCGCGTAACCGAAAACATCCGCAGCTTGTCCGAGTGCGTGTGTAGGCCGTTTCATACATGAGGGAAAACTCGCAGCGCATTACAATGCTCTTCGGGTTTTCCCATATGTGTTTCACTGTCTGTACGTTGACACAAATTTACGCCAAGCGTGTCGTTGTAGCACTGTCGTAAGTTCCATCAGTATACAGCCTGAGATGTTTAGTCTACGATAGGCCAGATAAGCGGGAAAACAAAATACGCCAATGATTAGGATACTGTGTAATGCGAAATTCGAGTAGTATCAGTAGTGGTTAGTTAAGAAAATGACTATAATATCGGCAGCCCAATAAGGAGCCAATACCAAAATTATAGCGGAACTTATTTCACCAAGTCTAACGTTTGCCAGCAGAATAGGAGACTTGCTTCAGAAGCAAAGAAGACGCTGTGGAACTTTGCGACACATCGTTATGCTTTACTCCGCTCTATCGCCCCCACATGAACTATATAGACTCCCATCCGGAATTCCTCGACATCTGCAAACTCTGTACCGTGGCCTTCGACAGAACAGCGCTTGCCATGCATGCAAAACCTGAACAGTTTTGGCACGGATGTGTAGCGAGGTGTGGGCATTGCACCCGTGATAATCAACCTGAGAGAACAGCAGGACCAAAATGAAGAAACGCTTATTAGCCGGGTGACTAAACCCTTGGAAACAATGTTCAAGCTTGTCTTTTTACTCGTTCTTTTCGCAGAGGACACCCACTAAAAATGCATGCAAAAGCAGTGACTTAGTATCATTATTAGGTTTTTCTACATAGATTTGTCGTGTGAAATCAGAACGCCAAAAAAAAACACCATGTGCGTGCTCGTTATCAGTTATAAAACCCATTGTCATTAAAGTATAACCCGAGAAGAGGGGAAACGTTGCGCCAACGTTATGAGAGGCTCAACAGAACCCCATTTCTTCATTGCTTCATATTGTCCGCCACACTTCGGCACCATGTCTTTTTTTTTATGTCTAGCTTGGTGAACTGTTATTTTTGTAAGGTGCCTGGAGCTGCGTAGCTCAGGTAAACAGTGGTGCATGTGGTTCAATCCATGGAATATCAAACCACTCGAACCCGCATACACTGGCTGCATAACCTTGCATAACTATTCGCTGCCAGTATCACTGCTATTGTCAGTGGTACTATCGGCAGTACCAGAGTCGAACCCGCATATTTCAAACTCGCGAGAAAAAAAAACTGGAATTAGTTCGATAGTATGAATACTAAAACGAATATTGATAGATCATTAGTGTAAAAAAAAAACTGAGCTGTTCGTTGTATCAGAAATTTTACGCCAAATGAACAAACAGCTCCATCCTTTTCCAAGCTTCATATGCTAAGAATATATCAGTTATTAACTAAAGCTCGCTATACATACACATAGGCATATTTTACAAGACTCCAAATCCTGCCTGAATTCATCATCGTCATCTGTCCATTGTCAATAACTCTTTAGGCACAATCGACTCAGAACGCCCATGTTTTGAACTAAGTATGGTACTCAAACACTCGCTATACTCGATGCCACATTTCCTAAATACCAACCGAGAAATCGCCAATATGATTTAGGACAACTATTCGACATATCGCCTCCGAAAAAAAAGTAAAAAATACCTTTTGATTAGCTCCTGATCCTTCCTTTATATTGTGCAATTGCCATCTGTTCTTTTTTTCAACTTTTTTCTTTTATACTGTTCCGTACCATTAATCATGAAGGCTCGTATAAACATTTCCATACTTCTCTTAGTATTGTTTTGTACATGATATCGTTATTTTACTTATTGTGTTTTGATTTCCTGTATGCTGTATTTTGAACATATATTGTTACCTTCATTTGCCCATGTTCCACCTTTAGCCCCTTCAACCTATAGATAATGACTGTCTTAATAAAGTTCAAATTCGAATTCAAATATATCGTATAATGCGACATGAAGTTTCAATACGCCGTGGTTAGTTTTGACTACGCCTTATGACAGGCTGATCATTCCCACAACGAGCAATAATGGGAGAAAGCAAGAGATGGAGAGCGGTAGCTTCTACTATATCAGCGTGATTCCCTCCTTATCACACTTCTCAACAGCGTGATTCCCTCCTAAGCACACGTCCCCTTCCGTGAATCAAAGGCAACTTCTTGCAACGGGGAGTATCACACTGCCCTCTGTTCAATATATCTAAGTTTCCCGGCTATCTTTCTTCGATGTAGCCGAAAGTTTATTTCTTTGTAATGCCATTGGTCATGGTCGTGGTGATAGTTCGGTATAAAGAATACTTCGATTTACCCGAGTTTGATGTGATCGGGTTTTACTGTGATTATAGTGGTACCATTGTTGATGTGCATGGTTACTAACAACCATAGCGGATTAACACATTAATGCTTGTGACCAGTGTTGTGGGCTTGGCAAGTAACAGCCATGTTGGGTGTGGTGAATTCTAAAGGTAGAATTTGTAGTGTCTATGGCTTCAGACGAACTTTCACCCCAACTTTCTTCACCTCACCTTGGTGACCCTCGTGCGCCATGTGTAGGCATGCGTTTCACTGTTACTATTGCCTTTTGGGTTACGATAACTGGACTGTTACTGAAAATAAACAGTAGCTTGAAGTAAGCGCTTGTCTTGGCTATCTCTCTTGCTGTGTTCTCCGCCAATTGCAATCATGGGTCTAGGGCTTGTTTGCTTACTCATGGATGCACCGAGATGCACTCGATTCTACCTTTATTAACCAAGGCAGCCAAAGCTCCCGCCATCGCGTGCAGATCAATTCAATGTCGCCGCTAACAAGCTCCAGAGAGATGGGCCTCCTCCCACCAAGGGCGTCGCTCCTTTTCTTATTAGCCTGTGTATTCACGAGACGCGCTAATAATTTAGCGCTTCGTGGTTTCGGTGGTCCTCGTATCACGCGCACGACGTGAACCCTATTTATCCGTCGCCGCCGCATGCAGTGCAAGTGCTGCATGTTTCGTGTGTGCATAAAGTCAAATGAGCGCGAGCCGTATAGTATACACGCCGGTCAGCAGGCGGTTTAGGAGCGACGGTTCAGCTTATCAGACTCCGACCGCGGAGGGTGGGAGGGGGTGTCCGTTAATTTTTCATTGGGCACTTCAATCAGAAGACGTGATCACTAGCGGGGCGTCAGTCGTCGGTGAAGAAAGGAAGATAAACGAAACACCATCGTCAGTTGCCGCTTCACCGAACAAGGAGAAGGGGCCCTATAAGAGAGAAGAAGAGAAAGAACAAGGCGTCCAGCACGGCGGGTATCGGCTTACACAAACCTGGCGAAGGCGTGCGCCCCGGCCGTCTCCGTCCGGCAAGGCGTTGATCAATGGGCGATGCATGCACGCTCGTGACTGCGCCGCGCCGCTGCTGTGAGAAAAAGGCGCCGCTGATGCTGCTGCTTCATCGCGGTGGTGCTAAGCAGCCGGGTCCCTTCATCAGCCGGAGCGACTCCGCCCGCGCCGATCGGGACCCCGCATCGCATGCCGCCCGGTTCCATCGGCCCTGTTCACACATACGAACAGACAGAAACGCGTTGCCTTGTTGCCGGCCGGCCGCCGCCGCCTGGGGGAGTCGTGATCGGCGGCACCGCTTTCATCCAATATTTGCCCGAGTCGCCTCTCGTCGACGCACATTAGGTGGCGGCGGCAGCGGTGGACTCGCGAAGCTCGCACGCGCTAGACCCTTCTCACTCCCTCGGCTACACTGAGTTTTCTTCCTTCTGTGTACACGTAGTGTTGGCGAGGTCTAAACCATCGCCCTTAGCACTTCGCGCCTGGGCGTGTTTGGAATCGCACGCCGATTTTTTTTTCCACAATCTGTAAGCGTGATGATGCGCGTGTTTGTATATATGTTCAGCTGTGTAGACTGTGCGTTGTGTGTACGTCCCCCACCGTGTATACCTGCGGCCGAGGGCCCTAGGCCTTCCTTCCTTCGTGTTGCCAACGCGCCACGGTGTTCGGTCGTCGGCGAGAAAGGCCCCTTTGTCCGCGTGCCTGCGTTAGTGCGTGTGAGGGTGTCGATCTGCGCGCGGGTGCAAGCGGAGCTTTCCGCGGTCGTTTGTCGGCGTTGAAATATGTTCGGCCACGCTCTCTCTCTCTCTCTCTCTTTGGAAGACTTGTTTTATATCCACGCCCCTAATGGACACATCCGTTTCCGACAAATTTGCCGCACACCCTTTTGCCGCAGCCTTTCGCGGCGCTGAGGAAACGTGAGGAAAGAGCAATACGCTCGGCTCGCGCAAATGAGAAACTATATAGTTGATGATGCGTGCATGTGTACTTCTGTAAGAGCTGATTTGTGAACCTGATGGAGGCGCATGAGCGTGTGTGTTCAGAAGAGGCACGTATATACGGAGAACTGGAACGATGGTACATTTTAAAGGCAATCAGACGTGTGCACATTGAACGTTTTCCGTATGTTTATGGTGCATTGAAATGTTCTGGCTGTTCGAGAGGTTTCTTTTGAAATATATGGATGTAAAGTGAGTAGTATAAATCAGCACACGTATACTTAACCTTTTTACACTGGCTTCTCCTTAAGTCCAAAGCTTTTGGTGCCTCATCAAAAGCGAATGGTGAAAGTCGTTGTCAACTCAAACGAAGCCTGGATTTACCTGATACCATAATTGTACATAGCTTTGTCAGGTTAATTTGGTCATTACTTTTTTTCATATCTTCTCTCTATTCTGAAACATTTTAGTCGCCTTCCCAATTACAATAAAGAGTAGCATGTTATCGCGATATGTAGACGCTGGCCAAAAAATGTCTGTTTTTCTAATGAACAGTTTCTCTCTCTATCTCGAACTACCCAAATAGGTGGCGTGATGAGTGGGGACGTCATCATCATGTCACAATACCATGATTGGTCGTGACGCCATCGTGAAGTGGCTATGACGTCATGTCTCATGACGACTTCATATATAGCATAGCAGCTTCATCCGATGTGGGCGGACGCCGGAAGCATGCAATGCAACACCACGTGGGGCACTTCGAGTTGCTTCTGGTTGGTGGGTCGGGGGTCAATGGTCAATACAAGACTGAAAAGAAAGAAATGGCTTCCGCGTTTGAGTCGTCTTTAACGAACGTGTAAGATAAGGAACCGCGCAACTTTTCTTTGCGGTACTGGCTGTTCGTATCATGTATATATGTTGAAACAAAATTTTTCTAAGCATGAAAAGTTAAACAAGAAAGGATGTTCATAAAGTACCGAAATCTTTTGGCCGAAGTGCCGCTTAAATAAAAAAAGCATGATATACATGTATTTGCTGAAACTTCGTAGATATCACCACGGAGGGTGTCTCGGAGTGACACCGTAGACTCGGGTAATCTGCGAAAAAACTGTTTCGTTTTCTGCGCAATCTTCCCTTTGTAACAAAGGATGCTCCTTCGCTCGGCAAGTTTGCGAGAGAGCGAAAGGAGAGAGAACGACGTACCTCTTCGTCGATGCTGTCGGCGTCTGCGCTCGTCAATCAGCGCAGCACCGTGTGCAAACGCACGCCGCGCATTCGGAAGCACCCAGAGGCGAAGCTCTCAACGAGTCGTCTTGTATGTAGAACCAGCATCCACGCACAGCCCGGCGCTTGACTTGTACCCTCCTTCCCCTGTTCTACCGGCGCCATCTGAAAGTAGCGCGAGAGTGTGTGGCGATGATGATGATGATGGCGGTGATGATGCACGGGCGTCTTCAAGGAGAGTGAGCTCGGCTCGACAGCGAGCTCCGCGTGGATGGCCCGGGGAGATAGGGCCCGTATAGGAATCATTAATCTTTCCGGCCGAACAGGTGACGTCTGGACCCGCGGTCCTGACGCGCCGTTCCTCATCACACGGGGCATCGGGAGAAGAAGATGTGGAGCGTCGATAAAGAACGGCATGTTGAGCGTAGGTGAACGCGTGTCTGGGCACTGGGCCCGCGAAAGGTGCTCGGCTACGGAAGCTCAGCGTGGCAGGAGGAATATCGGCGTCAAGGAGGAGGGTTTTATAACGTTCCTGCAGACGAGGGGGCCGGCGTGCCTACACCGTTTAGACGGCGCCTTCTGAACTTAACTCCATACAGGAGACGGTGCCAGCAAGCTGTTGTGCGTATACCAACACCCTAATGGCCCGTTACACTGTACAAGCTGCGCCATGCACGCTCCAGCACTGCACCTGGTGTTTCTATAGTCGAAGGTTTATTGTGCTATTTCGTTTCTGGGCTTGACTTTAGTCCAAAACGTGCAGAGCGTGCATATAGCAGAGAGGTGTGCAACGTCGTACACTGCATTTTCTCGCCTTGGAACGGCTTCTTCGTGTATCACAGAGTTATATTACAATACTTTCGCATTGAAACAGGTCATTTTACGGCTATATAACGTACATAATTTTGCTTTCACCGTATTCACTTCGAGTCATATCGGCGTAATTTCACCTCGAATGCGTGAATCGGAGCCAACATTATTATAAATAACCATGTAATGTCGTTGCGACATTACGTGGTTATCTCAAGTGACTGCGCATACCAGGCGTTCTGCTGAAGCATTTTGATGTTTCGTTTCAATACGTGAGTGCTGTATACATGGTAGCCAGGCGTAGCTCCTTCTTTGCAATGGGGCTACGACCCCAACGTGGGTGAGAGAATGGCAGCTGTCTACTTTACCTATGATGTTGTTAAGCAGTTAGTCGACGCTGCGCAGTCCGGGTTCGAACGCAGCAGAGCCGATCAGATATCTCTTGAAATGATTATGCTTTCTTCGAACAAAAGTGCGGCCGTGTGAAGAAATCAAGGTGAAACATTCTTCAATTATTACCCATTTTCCCCTATTTTCTGCGAAAAAAAAACTGTACTATATCAAAGGTAATTGGTACGTGGCTACACGTGATGCTTCGGTAGCATTCGTGCGTAACTATTTTCTCGGGGCTTCATTTAACAGTGCGTAGGACCTTGCCCAATGATACTTATTTGAGAATTATGTACCACGGTAAGAATTTCTTGAACCTCGAACGCAGGATCGAGGGAAACTTTGGCAGTGCAGAAAAGAACATCTTGAAATTTCTCATATGCTTGTTTACCATTTTGTGTCACTCTTCATCTGAAAGTTTCTGAAAGAAAAAAAAAAACGCTCATAACGGAGCCACACAAACGCAGCGCCCGCTGAAGTATAAGCTGTAGTATGCTGCATGCCAGAGGATACACGGATTACTTGGCATTACATGCGATACGTTGCAGTTTCGTGTAAAACACAAATGTCTACACTATAGTGTACGCAAGACGTCTGCTGTCGGAGGAGCAGCCCCAGCACGGCGCGCTCACGGACAGGCCGTGTGTAGCTGCGTGACGCGTCGCAGACGAGGTCCTGATTAATGAACGTCCGTCGGAGGCGAGCGCAAATGACGCCCTAATGGTCGCACCCGCATAACGCGGACGCCGTTCACGCTCACTGCCCAAGGCGTGGGTTAGACGTACACGGATTCGTTTCTCCAACGCATTTCGCGAAGTCGCCACAACGAACGAGCACCATGCAGCAGCGCGTGTGTGCTTGTTCGAAGGAGCAACGCCACCCAAGTGCCGGTGCCAAGGGACCCTGCGGCTTCCGGTATCATCACCGTTCATGGGCACCGCACCGTGAACGTCCCCGGGCTTGCTTGCGTGTGTGTGCGTTCGTAGTGACAGGTCGATTTGGCGCGGCTGCTTTGGTCTGGTTAGCGGGGCCGCTAATCACGTTTGTTGGCTGTCGACCAGGTGCTGATATTGATGACAGGCCCCCCGAGGAGGGAGCCCCCCCGTAATGCTACCTGGATATGAGCGGCTCACTAGTTTCTGACGCGGTGGAACTGCATGACAAGTGTATAGTTGCCGGTGCAACCAAAGTGAGCGAGCGACCGACCTCTTTGGACCCTGCGGGCTATAACCACCCGCCCGGCATGCGTGCATGCGATACCCTGCGCTTCGGACACCTCGAGGAAAGCTGCGGGTTCGTGCTGCAAGAGGACAGGATCCATTGCCTCTGCTGTTTGGTGCTGACCCGCCGCTTGCGCGACTGTACAGGTGTCGACGCCGCGAAACCTTGGCGCCACGAGCCAATTGCAGTGGCGTCGCCCAGTTTGCGTGCGTCAGTCTCCAGAGACGCAGACAGATCGGGGAGGGATCGTACGGTTTCGTATATGCGGAGAAACGGTTTCCTGTTTTCCGCTTTTTAAGCGAGGAACTGTTGTGGGAGGAAGGCTGGGAGAAGATGCAGCTTTGTGCTCATCCGAAAAACATAATTTTCATTGCCAGACGTATATAGGACCACGAGAATTGTGGTATTCAGCGCGTGTGCTCTCTCTTTCACCTCTTTCTCCCTCTCTCTCTCACAGCACCATTCTCTCAGCCTCTTAACTATCGAAGCGTATACTTTTCCCCAACGAAGGGTAGAGTGCCAGTTTTTCTAGACTGCTTGACAGATTTGCCTTTCCTTTCTCCATTTCATATTCCTGCGATGCCCGAAATATTAACGAAATTAATTGCTTGAATCATGGACCACTGGCACGAAATCAGGAAAAATGTTTAAGGGTGTGCTCATCATATCCTGGCCGATTGAGGTAGTGGGTGAGTGCGTGAGTGAGTGAGTGGTATACACATAAAGCAGAATATTACTGCAGCCTGAGCACTCAGCTGGGCATTGGGATGTTTAGCCTGTCAAACTATAGGAACAAATTAACGAATTATCGGGCAGTTTACATGCCATGTACGGGAAAACTGTTCAGAACTCATGGTTTTCTAGCCCACTCTTTCCGTTTTGTAAGGATCTGCATGATGACCCTTATATCTTTGATGTAAGCTCTCACTTGCTGCACTCACCAATGTATCTCTTCTGTATATTCCGTGGGTGCGCGCCAACCTAGGACTGTCTGCGCTCTTGATTCTACATTTGTTATGCCATTTGACTCCCACATTGAAGGAGTACTGTCGGCTAATGCCAATAAAACAGAGGACGACAGGTGCTGTTGTCAATTCTTCGGCGTTGTCTATGGCGTAATATTTGGTTTATTCAAGGCCTTTCCTAGAAAATCGCTGTAGCATTCCTCACTATTTAGAATGACAAGGCATGCCATCTTCCGCTAAAACACTGCAAGCTAAGTGAATACTTCCATTCGAGTTGTAGCAAACCAAAGGAATGGGATGGTCGAAGCTTACACAGTGCGATGGTGCGGGAGGGAAGGCAATTTCTTTTAAAGTGGGCCTGGTGAGAGACCCAGACGTCTCGGGATTGAATTCAGGCTGTTTCAGCCGAATTTTGATGACACCGTAATACTCGAAGTAAAGCACGGCACGGGCCTGATTTTTCGGCCCGAGCGCGATTTACGAAGCCCGAGCCTAGCCCGTGCCCGTGACTCTCAAGCCCTGCAGCCCGACCCGGGCCTGGGTGTACATGACTGAACACGGCCCGCTCCCGGCCAGGGCCCATGGTTGCAAGCCCGGGCCCAGGCTTTCATTACCCAGGACGCGTGTGTTCATGACCAGGTCCACCCAGGGCCCGCTAGACGATATTAGTTATTGATGATCATTAAAAAGTTTGGGGGACCATATGGAACAATGTTCTGCCCCTAGTGTGCACTTCAAGTACTTTTAATGTTCACTTCAAACCTTTTCGAACTTTCTATATGCACCCACTACGTGGCCTTAAGGAAATAGGTGCAGTAGCGTGTGTGCCTTTTGTAGTGGGTGACCGGCTTGAAACCATGATGCCATTATGATAACCACAAGGCCTCATGCCCGACGGCATCGGGTGCTTGTACCACGCGTTATTACTTCTTTCTTCTTCTTATGTGCTTCTTAAAGGGAAAAGAAGAGAAAAGTGAGCCCCGTGACTGTCTGCGTCAGAGTGTGAGACCTCAGCAGTAGCTCACAAGGGATTGGGGTAAGGAGGGATTAAAATGATAGGATTAAAAGGTATGTATAGAGAGAGGAAGGAGAGAGCAAGACGCAGAGACAGTGAGCGACAGAAGTAAGGAGGAGATAGGAAAGATAAGCACGGTCGCAGGAGTCCGAGGACGGGGCACCACTGCAGCGAGAGCTCATGTCGGCGTCAGGAGATGGCGTATAGGACGAGCCCAGTCGACCAGAGGAGCGCTGTCGTCGGAGATCGCGAAGCCACAACTGGTCGGCACGAAATCCAGCGAGCGAGACCCGCATTATTAGTACAATATTTCATGTATCGTGAAGCATGTACACAGGACGCGTGTTTTTATAGAGCGTGAGTTACCTTCGCAGCGTTTCCAAGCAGAAAACATTTTCACTGTATTCACCAGCAGGCGTGTGGCTGTGTGGCACAACTTCCACTTGTCGTGCAAACGCCCCGGATTCGATCCCCACTCAGACACAAATGACCCGGTTTCGATTACCACTCTGACCCAGGGTATTTATATGCGAAGCATTTCTTAGCGAACTTCGGCGACTTTGAGCGTATCTAACTATCTGGCCGCCTACGACTTTTAGCTCTCCTGGCTGTTTCGATAATGGCATCGATACCAAACTTGGTATGACAGAACATGACTGCATGAAGAACATATTTGACTAGTCGTAACAAGAAAATCATGAAATGTATGTCATGAATATCATGATATACATTTCCTGGTCCTGCAGCTCTTGCGGTGGTTTCGTTCACTTGGCATGTTGCAAAACTGGTATGTTATGGCATGATTGCATGGCGAACACAAGTGACAGACCCTAACATGAAAATCATGACATGCGTGTAATGTAACAACATGACTACATGTCACGCTCACGATGCGCTCGAGGCCGTTTCGCTAGCGTCACATATACTAAAATTGGTATTACAGTACGTGAATGGATGACGAAGGTATGTGACTGGTGCAAACATGATAATCATGAGATGCATGTCATGTATACATGCCACGCTCATGATGCGCTCGCGGCCGTTTCACTACAGCTTGACATGTACCAAACTCGGTATTACGCGACGTGAACGGACGACATAGGTAAATGAGACATCCAAACATGATCCAAACAACTTGACTACATGCCACACTGATGATGTACTCGCGGCCGTTTCGCTGGCTTCACTTATGCCAAATTTGGTATTACGTGACGCCAATGGATGACGAAGGTATGTGACTGGTGCTAACATGGTAATCATGAGATGCGTGTCATGTGAGAACATGGCTACATGCCACAGTCAAGGCGCCAATACATTTCGACGTGACGTGGTGCGCGTGCTCGCCGGCGTTCGTTTCGTCGCGTCATGCTGGCGCTGCCATGCCAGGCGGCGGTCCTGACATATACTCGCAGGCGCACGCCGCGCTGCGTTGCTTTGACGCATGCGCGTGTCAGCGCGTCCGGTGTCCCTCCGTCACGAAAAGAGGGAGACGCAGTGTTGCCTGGGTAACGCATCGGCGCGAAATGCAGCTTGTCGCATTTCGCGCCGGTTGTCGTTAAGCCGCGCCGACGGACGTTGGTCGCGCCTGGCATCAGACTATATAGTGCTAGCGTTTTGCTAAAGTCGCGTCGCTGTGCCCAGCGTTCGCGCGCGTCAACGCTACATTGGAGTATACTGAGCCCTTCAAGATACGCTCGCGGCCGTTTTACTAGCTCCACATGTACCAAACTTGGTGTTACGTAACGTCAATGGATGTCGAAATATATGACTGGTGCAAACATTATAAATCTGACACGCGCGTCATGTAAGAACATGACAACATACCACGGTCATAGTGTGCTCACGGCCGTTTCGCTAGCTCGATCCACATATACTAAATTTGGTATCACGTGACGTGAATAGGTGACGAGGGTAAACGATACATCCAAACGCAACCGTGACACGGAAGTCATGTACGGCGTCATTTACCTCCACCTCGTAACGTTGTGTGATTTTAAAGTGACTCCCCTTTATCCCTTCCCCAGTGCAGGGTAGCAAACCGGATCTGCATCTGGTTAAACTCCCTGCCTTTCCTTGCATCTTTATCTCTCTCTCTCTCTAAAGTGACATATCAACATTTCTCATTCGTGCGTCGCATGCATATCGTCGATTCCTATACAGTACGTGGGATCTGCCAATTTTTTTAAAATTGATTTTATTCGCACCGTTCTCGGATTTCTGGTATTGCATGAGATGATCATTTTTCGCTCGAAACCAACGACGCCGACGCCGGAATTCCTGCGATACGAGCTTTTTAACGCTATCACGTTAAAATGATGGCTTGCGCTCTGCATGTGATCGGGCGGAACATCGTTACATGCATCGAAATGTTGCTTTGCCCGAGGTGGTTGCTCAATGGTTAAACTGTCAACGGGGAACTTCTAGGCGGAGCTGTCATATGACCAAATGGGAAGTTAGCCGTCAATGGGAAACTTCAAAAAATGGTTTCTTTCTTCAAACGGCAATTTTAATTATTAAAAATTGTCACACAAAGAGAACTATTTCTTTGCTTTCGAGTTAGGTTTAAAGGTGATTTTTAATTAGACCATCACATGGTGCAAATTGCGCCTAAATATGAACAAAAGTGACAATTTGATAAAATTCGTGATTTTTGCTCATGAAGTTTACCATCCCGAGAGGTCTATATATACATTTTTTCCATATAGTATACCTTCTGTTCAGCAAGTATTCATTGCTCAGATATTCATACAAAGTGCTGTATTGAAATACAAAAGAAATGCAAACGTAACACTTTTTGTCTAAATTCTTGGAGGCGTACGTGGCAGAAAAATTGCAATAATATTGTTAAGCTTCAAACATATTACATTGCAAGCTTCTTTATTTAACATGTTGACTAAATTTAGTTCAGAAAGAAAAAGCAATACTTAAAAAAATTTTCAAACAAGAACCTAAACGGCATTCTGGGAATTTCAGAGGGCACCCACGTGACCAACAATTTTTTCCTGTCCGAAATATTCTATTAATTTACTGTTCTCAACACCGTAAACCAGCGCTTTTCTCTTTCGAATAGATTTGAGATGCTGTGTTTAAAAAATGGCAGCATACGGAGTGAATGATAGAGAGTGGGGCGAAGCATACGTCCGTCCATTCGTTCTTGCTTCCTTCCGTCCATGCGTCCATCTGTGTGACCGTCTATGCGTCCATCCGCCCGCCCGTGCGTGCGTCTGTTCGTGCGTCCGTCCATGCGTTCGTCCATGCATCCGCCCCTGCGTCCGTTCATGCGTCCATCCATGCATCTGTCTCTGTGTCCGTTCGTCCATCTATTCAACGCTCCGAGTACCACCATCTCGCATCTTTTCACCATATATTCCCCATATAGAAGCACCGCCATCCAGCGGACATTCCAAGGACTAAACGAGAGGTGGCACACGCACACTTCCTTACGGCTTGCGCTTCGGGTCTATATACTTCCCACCTTTAACCACCTCGAGTTCATGGTATATACTAGTTCACTGTATTCATGGCACTGCGGCTCAACGCTCGCTAAACCTTTCTAAAACCAAGGTGGTTACGCCCAGCGAGTATAACGAAGCAACCTTTTCTTGTCAGATAGTTCTCAATGTACATGCCAATGGCTGCTAATGGGAAATGAGACACAGGAGAATTCGGCTTTTACTTTCTTACGGCTCGCGCTTCGTATCTATTTCCCACCTTTAACCACCTCGAGTTCATGGTATATACTGTTTAGAAAAAAATTATTTACAGCATGTACAGAACACAAAGGCTTCATACCATTCCAGTAAAAGGGCACATACACTTCGGCACATCTATATTTCACGACTAACATCACTACGTTACAGTGAAGACATTTGCTCTAATATACATGACAACGTTGGCATATATGTACACAAGAACTCAATGCGATATCATGATACAATGGTATAACGATACAATAGATGCAATGAAACCCGATATGTAACAAATGAAATCATATAAAACAACTGAATGGGCGCTGTTTAGCACCAAGTCGGTCGAAAAATGAGTTGTATCCTTTCGTGTTCCACCTTGACGAAAGGGCACGACCAATGCCGCAGAAACTCTTGCTCCCCGAGGAAGGAAAGCTCCTCGGAGAGGAACGCGAAGATCTCTCGTATCATTCTCCCCAGTATCCGCCACAAAGCACGCCGGCGGCAATTGGCAGCTACGGCCTCACATCGGTTTCTCCGAAGGCTGAACAGCCCCGCAACTATTAACAGAGCGGAGAAGCGGCTACGCGGAAATCGGCCGTTGGACACGAAAGTTTGCACACCCTGTCCCCGAAAACCAGCATTAACCGCACGCCAAAAAAGACGGGAAACCACACATTCAAACGTCGCATGTCGATTGGTCTCTACCATGACGCAGTTGGGGCAAGTGGAAGTGCGAACCACCTGCCATAGCTGCAACCGATCTCGCGTGAGGAGCAAGCCCCAGCCCAGCCTCCAGACAAAGTCTCTGAGATGCCCTGGCAACACTGCGGCAGTTATTGGTTTCCAAGCGCGGTTCATAACAGATTGACGATGCTGGGGCACCAAGGGCCGTAGAAGGGCGGCCATTGTGTCCACCACTTTAGAATCGGCCACCTCTATCTCTGGGCACGTAGCTTCCAAACGTCGGTGAAATGCCACAAGGGCTGGATACAAAGATGGTAATTCAGTTGATTGGAGACCTTGGTTTATTTGGCTATCCGGCAAGAAGACACGTAGTGATGGCCCCAGATGGTAGCAAGCCAGTGTCTGAGCGGGCATGCCATCATTGCTTAGTATTCGTAATAGAGTGCGGTACTAGTATATACTAGTTCATTGTATTCGTGGCACTGCGGCTCAACGCTCGCTAAACCTTTCTAAAACCAAGGAGGTTACACTCAGCGAGTATAACGTAGCAACCCTTTCTTGTCAGATAGTGCTCAATGTACATGCTACTGGCTGCTAATGGGGATTGCAGCATGAGCGTTAACTAAAAGCCGAATGCTCCTGTCTCTCATTCCCCATTAGCAGCCATTGGCATGTACATTGAGCACTATTTTTTATTGTTCAACAACGCACAGAATAAATCTCTCGCCGGAACCACCTTGGAGATCAAAATGTTATACTTCTTACACATTACAATGGCTACAAGGGACGAACAGGTGCCGCTATAAAAAGCTTTGCCCCTAAAAAAGTAGTTCATGATTTAGAGCTTTAGCTGCTCTACTATGGGAGAGCTGTGTGCCGTCCCTATACAATATACGGCCCCAGCCAAGAGGCCGAGAATCGACAAGTTCCCTTTTTTGGAAGCCTACTAAGACTGCTGGGATGGTTTCCAAAATAGTTGGGACGCTTGCGTGGAATAACCTAAGACAACACTTTACATATTTCGAAATTGCGCTCGGCAAAAGCCTGAGGACATTCAGTTGTTTTGTTTTGTTTGTCCTTCAAAACCAGTGGCACGTACCCACTCTGGTAGAATGGCCAAGAATGAGTATAGTATAAAATTACTGTGCCGTATTGTTCTTTTTTTTTTCGTTTACACTACCAGTGGAATGGCACGGGCGAAGCTCCTCAAAGCAGCACCCCTTCGTCCCTCGTAGTACGTAACATGTCTTATGCTTTGATCTCCAAGGGGGTGCCGGTGGGAGATTTCTCCTGTGCGTTGTTGAACAATAAAAAAATCGCAGCGTTCGCGTTAACTAAAAGCCAAATTCTTCTGTCTCTCATTCCCCATTAGCAGCCATAGGCATGTACATTGAGCAGTATATCTGACAAGAAAAGGTTGCTACGTTATACTTGCTGGACGTAACCTCCTTTGTTTCAGAAAGGTTTAGCGAGCGTTGGGCCGCAGTGCCACGAATACAGTGAACTAGTATATACCATGAACTCGAGGTGGTTAAAGGTGGGAAGTAGACACGAAGCGCCAGCCGTAAGAAAGTGTGCGTGTGCCACCTCTCGTTTAGTCCTTGGAATGTCTGCTGGATGGCGGTGCTTCTATATGCGGAATATATAATGAAAAGATGCGAGATTGTTGTACTTGGAGTGTTGACTAGATGGACGAATGGACACACAGACAGATGCATGGACGGACGCACGGATTGCTGCACGAACGGATGGACGCATGGGCGGACGCAGGGTGGATGCATGCATGGACGAGCGCATGGACGGACGCATGGATGGACGTGCGGACGCACGTACAGACGCACGAACGGACGGGTGGACGGACGCATGGGTGGACGCATGGATGGACGCACGGACGGACGGAAGCAAGAACGAATACACGGACGGATGCTTCGCCCCACTCTCCATCATCCACCCCGTGGATATGCTGCCATTTTTTGACCGCGGATCACAGCGAGACGCGCTACTATATACGTTTCGATTGCGTTCGTATTCTCGGGCTTTGCGCATCGTGCTAACGCCATCCGCGTTCGAGCGCTCATGCCGTTCATTTGTCCTTCCCCGTGAAGGGGAGATGCCACAGCTGGCACCGTGTCATAGGCCGGACAGACACCGCCAAGACATCGAAAGGCTTCGAACCATGAGCGTACAAATGGCGTCTCGGGTTTGCGATTGTATCGTTGCGTTTATACCATTTCTCCATTTTCAGACTAAAAGTTTTGGTCAGGGTGCGATGTATTACTTTTTTTCTAGAAATAAACTATGGTTATGATGATTACAAAGCGACAAAAGAAGCAGTGAACTCTGATTGTGGCCAGTAACGTTGGGGAGGTCGCGGTATGTGGTTTGGGGCCCCTTTAGAGGAGGCTCCATCCATAGCCGCAGTGATGGCGTAGTTTGCAAGGCGTACATAACTTCAGTGGACGATCGAGATAGCGCTAAGGACGTCCCTGATCGTTCTACGTCAGGGGCGTCCGTCAGTACGAGTCATGGTGCCCGTCGCGTCTTGGACGCCTTCGAAGGCGCTTGTCTTCGACGTTGTTGTTCCTACGGGGACTAGTGCCGAGACCGTCGTTGATGCGACGGCCTCAATAGTCGGCCTCTCAGAGGTATACTGCGTGCAGCATCAGGGAGCTCGAAACTTCCAAGTCACCGTCAAGAGCATGGCCTCCATGTCTCTAATCGTCAATGCTGGCTGCCTGGTGATTGGCGGCGAGCGTGTTCAAGTCGTTCCCGTTGGCCCACAAGTGACCAACGTCGCCTGCCTGTTCCTGCCATCGTTCGTCTCAAACGAAGCTCTCGTCCAAGCGTTATCCCCATATGGCAAGGTGCTCACTGTCACCAGTGGTTTGATGAGCGGGCGACGCGGCGTACTCACTGGAACGCGGTATGTTCGAATGGAGATGAACGCCGCTAATCCTGTGCCGAACTACCTGCGCATCTCCGGTCACCGTGCTACGTTTGACTACCGTGGTCTCCAGCGTGTATGTCGAAGATGCGGCTCAGGGGACCATCTACGAGCCCAGTGCACAACACCGTATTGTGGTCGCTGCGGTGTGCATGGTCACGTTAGTGAAGGATGTGACCGCCCATGTCGACGCTGCGGGGACGGCCACCCAACTGTGGTTTGCCCTGTCCGGCGCTCTTACTCAGACGCTGCCGCTGGTGCCTTTCCACCATTGACACCGGCAACGGAACCAACTACCGACTCGGGGGACGCAGAGGAGGTCACCGACGCTGTGCTGGCCTCACCCCTACAAGTTCCTTCAAACGAAGCGCACAACGAAAGCGCGATTGTCGATGCGACGCTTGGCGCGTCGGCCTCCCCGCTGGTGCAGGAACCGTGCGCTTCGAAAGACGCAACGCACTGCCCTGAAAACGGCGTCGGCGTCTCTTCTTTGACGCCACTTGATGTTCAGTGCACAAATGACCCCAGTTATCAGGCTGCTGCTGTTGGAGTTGGCCCTACGACCCCTGTTATTTTGGAAAACAGTGGCGAAAACACCACAGCATCTTCTGTTGCGGCCGCTCCGACCATTTCGACATCGCGTCGTACACGTAAAAAATCGCCCACACAAAGGGTGCCTACACCAGACTGCCGAGACGCGGACAGTGCTGCCAGCATCAAGAATGTGGATCCAAGCTTGCCGGCGGCTCAGTCCCTACCTCCACAGGACACGTCTTCGGAAGACGGCTTCAGCCTGGGACTGGATAGTAGCATCGGACTGTCTAGCCTTGCCGATTTTGACGTTGAAATGGGAGCTCCACGTGAAACAAAGCGAGGGCACACTTCCAGCTCTTGCTCCGATGAACGCAGTGATGGCCGTGGTAAATCCCAACGGTCCAAAAAACCTCGACCCTCTTCTGGAGGGTCGAACAGTGCGTTGTAATTTGGTCGAGCAAGTGTCCCCTGGACACTTTCCAGGACACCGTCTAGAACTATGCGTCCAGGTTAGTCTTTACTTTTTATTATGGCTACTACACTGCATATTATTTCATTGAACGTTCAGGGTTTTCGCAGTCCGGCAAAGCAGGCTGAAGTGATTAGTGTCGCCCGCGCTGCAAATTGTGATGTTTTGTGCCTCCAGGAAACAAATTTTTTCTCGCTATCCGACGTGCTTGCTTTTAAACGAAGGTTCAACCTAGATTGTTATTTCTCTTTTGCTACATCTCGTTTTACGGGAGTAGGTATTATTATTTTTAACCGAGCTCTATTAAGGGACCATCATGCTTTTTACGATGGCGTGGGCAGGGTTTTGGCTTTAGACTGTAGCTACTTTTCTTTCAGATTAAGGATACTGTGTGTGTATGGGCCAGCGCAAGCTGGACAGTCTAATGACTTTTTTAGAGACCTGGATGTGTTTTTTCTTGACGGTCGTGATGTCATTTTGATTGGCGACTTCAACTGCGTTCTAAATACGCGAACCGATGTACAAGGTCCTGGCTGGGGCCGGTCTGCTTGGAATTCACGCGAGCTTCGCCGCCTTGTCCACCACTTTTCATTACTAGACGCGCACAATGTAGTGCACGGAAATACCTTTGTTTGGACATGGCGACGTGGACGATCCTCCAGCAGGCTCGACCGGGCTTATATCCCACGAGCGTTAGAGGCGTTTGTCTCTGATTTATGCGTTCCCTCCTTCCCACCTTCTCCTGTGTACGTATCTGATCATCGGCCTATTGTCTTGAAGCTCGAAGTTCCATTTTCTTTCTCAGAAAAGCCATGGCGTCTTGATGTTCGCGTCCTGCAGGACGCGCGCTCAAGATCAGATTTGTCACGCGCAATACGTGTGTCGCTCACGGCGTCTGGTCCTGAAGATTAGGATGCGCTTAAAACACAGTGGCGCCTGCGCTGCGCAGTAGAGGGGCGTTCGCTTCGTCGACGCGTTTCTGAAGAGCTTGCTGATACCGCGATGAAGTTACGCATTGCTTTGCGCGCCGAGACGCCTTCTCCTCTGATGCGAGCGTGGCAGCGTGAACTGCGTGAACGCTTTCAGCGCTTGACTGCTGCTTCGTCCCTGGCGGCAGCAGCATGGCGCTGTAGACACAACCCATGTGCACATCCCGAGGTGCTGCGCTACGCGAGACATTCCTTTTTTGGGCAATCAGAGCCACCTGTCTCTATGACAGCACAAATACCACCTGCGCAGCGGCTTCCTACGCGTGATCGATCTGTTTTCTTGGCGCATTTTGAAGCAATGTCGTGTTCGGCCATGCGGACTAACTGTGATGAAACACCACCAATGCTTAGAAGTTTGCCCCGTATTCCTCAAGAAGCTGCAGATTGCCTGCACATCCCTCCGTCGGCTGATGAGGTAAAGGCGGCACTGAAATCTATGAAACGTGGAACGGCCCCAGGGCCAGACGGTTTACCTGTTGAGTTTTACTTGACATTTTGGGATGAGATTGGTGCTACATTTACCACGGTAATCCGGCGATGCTACGAGGACGGTGTCTTTCCATCAAGTTTTCGAGATGGCCGCATTGTGCTTATTCCAAAGGGTGATGCTTCCTCTGTTAATCCTGAAGATTGGAGACCTATCACGCTCCTCAACGTTGACTATAAGATATTTGCGGCGGTAGCCGTTCAACGTTTGAGGGGTCTGTTGAACACCCTAATAGGTCATCACCAGACTTCATCAGTGCTTGGACGAGAAATACACAGCTTGTCATATACCACACGGGATATCATAGCTTATACTTTGTCGCGATCTGCGCGTGGTATCCTTGTGTCTTTGGACCAGGAAAAGGCGTTTGACCGACTAGAGCACGCGTATATCTTTAATGTGCTCACAGCCTTCGGCTTTTCTCATTCGTTTGTGGAAATGATTAAAAATACGTACACTGGTCTGAAAAGCACACTAGTTCTGGATGGTTGGGAAAGTGCTGCCTTTTCCATAACACGTGGGGTCCGTCAGGGATGTCCATTGTCTCCTGTGCTATTTGTCCTCAGCCTTGAGCCATACTTGCGTGCTCTTGACGCGGATTCACGTGTCCGGGGTCTTGCGCTTCCTGGTAGCGGTGTCGTGAAAGTCACAGCTTTCGCTGATGATATAACCTTGTACCTTTCAGATGAAGATAGCCTTTCACGCAGCCTTTATGTATTTTCCCAGTATGGCGACATTTCAGGTGCAGCGTTGAACATCTCCAAATCACGGTATTTCTTCATTGGCTCTCCAAACTCCAGGCTTAGCGCCGGTGTTCCCATTCAGCCGGCCGCGTCCCTTCGTATTTTAGGTATTTCATACAACCACTACGGCATTTGCGAATCTGTTTGGTTAAACGCTCTCGAGGAAGTAAGACTGAAAATTCAGGATGCACGGGATTTTGACTTCCCGCTTCTTGAGCGGAGGTACCTTGCGCAGACTGTATTTTGCGGTCGCATTTGGTACCTTTCTCACGTCGTGCAACCATCTTTACGTATCGTGCGATCACTGCAGTCTGCTTTGTGTTCCTTTTTTTGGTCAGGCGGCACTGAGTTGGTCTCTCGCGCGGCACTGGGACAGCAGCGTGCTCAAGGAGGCTTTGCTTTCCCTTCAGTGTCCATACGCTGTCGGCTGCTGGCACTGCGTTTCCTTTTGCGCCTAGTGCAAGGGGAGGAATCTCCCGCACGAACGCTTGCATATTACTTTCTGGGTACTCACCTTCGCCATTTGATGCCTAATGTGCAACTTAACAGGGGGCCACAGTCAATAACACTTCCTGCGTTTTATGCAACAACTGTTGCATTTTTTCGCCATGTCAAGTCGAGCTGTCCTGGCATAGATGTTTTGAACAACCACATAGTTGAAACAACTGCTGCTTTGTTGCTTCCGTTGGTCCCGCCAGCCCGCCGTGCTCGCTCTAGACGGGTGTCTTGGAGCTCCTTAACGGCTTCTTTTCTGCCTGGACACCTTCGTGACTTCATGTGGCGCCTGGGATGGGGTGTACTTCCCACTCTCGACCGCCTCGAAAGGTGGAGAATAGTCCAGTCAGCAACATGTCCGAACTGCTCCCTTCGGGAAACAAATCAGCATTTTCTGAGGCATTGTATCATTGCTCGCGTTTTTTGGAGAGCCGTACATGCTGGATTTCACTGCCTCAGAGTAAATCGCTTCGTTTCTTCTGGGCGTTGTTCGCGAGGCCGCTTCGCTTGTCTTCTCATTGTTGCCGGCGCTTTCTGCCTCTGGCGCAACCGCTGCGAGGCGGTTGCAGCGGGCCGCCGCCGCCGCGCGCTCTACCCGATCCTAGAACGATTGTACTCGGAGCTGCTGTCTGTTTTGTCGGACGAGCTCTTCTTCCTCGGTGAAGAGGAATTTCTTCGGCACTGGTCTTGCCCCTTTGTGTCGGTCTATGACGGACGAGTGAAACTTGTCTTTCGGCCGGCCTGGTATTGGTAGGCTGATCTGTCGATGTGCCGGCAGAAATGGCATGCCAACATGTAAATATGCAAAATGTACATATTTATGTTTTATTTGTCTCTTGTTTACCTTGAAGTATTTTGTGGTTGTGTTTGTGTGAACCATCGAATGTACATGTTTTTTCAACGTCATCTCATATCCATGTTCATGTAAATGACGTCTGTCTTGTCATCATCGTTAGAGTATGTCTAAGACGGAAATGTTCTGTTGAGTGTTATTGACGTTTGTGGCAATAAATTTTTTCTAAACACATATATCGGAACGGCTTAGTGCTCTCCCAAAGTGGAGTAAGAAGTACTCGAAATCATTGAACGTTTAATGTAAACACATATATCATCATGTACATTGTCCATGTTGCGATTAGTGTATATATGTAGTGTATGTAGTTCTTAGTACCATGAACTACGGACATCCTATGGACTTGGACACTTTTGTTTAAATGTGTAATGCATGTTGTACTTTGTCTTTTGCTTGTTATTGTGCCTGTCGTACAGACGCTCGTTCCTTAGGTTTGTTGCGTCCCATGATAGAATAAACTTTTTCTAAACACCACTCCTTGGCGGTGTGGTTGTTTTCGGGGACAGGGAGTGCGAACTTTCGTGTCCAACGGCCGATTTCCGCGTGGGCGCTTCTTCGCTCTTTTAATAGTAGCGGGGCTGTTCAGCCTTTGGAGAAACCGATGTGAGGCCGTGTAGCTGTCAATTGCCGCCGGCGTGTTTTGTGGCCGATACTTGGGAGAATGAGACGAGAGATCTTCGCGTTCTTCTCTGAGGAGCTTTTCTTCCTCGGGAAGCACGAGTTTCTGCGGCATTGGTCGTGCCCTTTTGTCACAGCTGAACACGAAAGGATACAACTCAATTTTCGGCCGACTTGGTGCTAAGCAGCGCCCGTTGAGTTGTTATATATAATTTCATTTGTTACGAATCGTGTTTTATTGCATCTATTGCACCGTTATGGCATTGTATCATGATATCGCATTGAGTTCTTGTGTGCATGTATGCCAACATTGTCAAGTATATTAGAGCAAATGTCTTCACTGCAACGTATACTGATGTTGGTCGTGATACATAGATGTGCCGAAGTGTATGTGCGCTGTTACTGGAATGTTATGAAGCCTTTGTGTTCTGTACATACTGTAAAATTTTTTTTTCTAAACAGCTCATTGCGATTACATGCGGACAGCTTAATGTCAATTGTCGAACATTTGTGCTAAACGCAATGGCGTATGAATTGTTACTGGGGTGGTATACTGCCCGAGGTTGGCAAACGTACTAATCAAGCGACTCATTTGGACTCACTCAAGCTCAGTTCGAGCCGTATCTATCTATCTATCTATCTATCTATCTATCTATCTATCTATCTATCTATCTATCTATCTATCTATCTATCTATCTATCTATCTATCTATCTATCTATCTATCTATCTATCTATCTATCTATCTATCTATCTATCTATCTATCTATCTATCTTTGTCTCTCTGGCTGCTTACGTCTGGGTGCTCTCGTAATCAATCAATCAAAATTAGTACGGGAGGGTAATGTGGTTTGACGATTATAAGTCGCTGTTCAAGAGTCGAGACATGAATAATGTCAGAATCCCGCCACGTATGTCGTCAACTTCCCGCCAGACGGTGCACATTCCCGCGGGCGGTTATGTGGCACAGGTGATTGACAGTATTTACTCATGGACGACGAAAGCACACATGGGACAATTTAACGCGTCAGCGTCAAGAGAAACCTGACATCGGCAGCGTTGACCCGACGAATGCAAAGAAAATACGCCAGGCCTGCGCGGAAGGTGCAGCACAGGCACAGCGAAAGCTAGTAGAGCGGCCTTTCAGAGCCTTTTCTGAACACTCAATGGGTAACTGCTACAAGCGCACTTGCTGGGCACCTACTACGGCATCAATAATATTATTAAGTGTGAATACACTTTATAAGCGACCCCAAACCATCCACCGCCGTCGGCGGCGTCCGCCGTCTTCTCTCTATCTTTAAAAGAAAGAGGGCTTGGCGGGCCGCAGCGCGACGCTCTACCGAATAAGCCACGGACGCGACGCTGATATCGGTGTCAGTAACGCGCCTTATACCCCCTCCCCCTTCGCTCGCTCCTCCGCTCTCCTCGCTCGCTGCAGCTGCGCGCGCACCCCTCTCTCTCGCGCGCCCGCCTTCTCTCTCAGTCTCCCGTCGAGAGCGGGTCGTGAGGCGGAGTAAAGTTAAAATCCGTTGGCATTCGCCAGTGAGTTAACGTTAACTCCCCCGCGTGATCAAATTGCGATTCCCAGGAACCATTACACCATAAAGGCACCATAGTGTGATTAATAAGTATAATAGTGCGAATTAATAAATACCCCTCATAGCATCACCCCGTGCATTCGCACTTAACCATGTTCACCCTCGGGAAAATGCTTGGGAGTTTTTTCTGTGCAGTAGACCAGTTTTTTGTATGCTAGTTTTCGTCATTCTTCTGATCAGCGATGTATCCGCTAAACACTTGTAAGAAATTTCGTGCAATTTTTTTATGCAGTGGCTGACAACGATAAGTAATTGTGCCTGATGTGTGTATGCGCCACAGTTAATATGATTGTAATGGGGTGGAGCATCGGATGACCCGCTCGTTAAGCTATTCGCATTGTGCGTCGCCTCGGTGTTCTTTCGCTCTCATAATAACGCGATTCCTTTCCCGACATCAAGCCTGCATAAAGCAAGTTTGCGCAGAACTCACAAGCACCGGCGTGGCTCGGTGGTACAATATTGCGCTGGCACGCAGCGGACCAGGGTTCGAGCCTCAATGTGTCCTTGGTACTAGGTTTTTTTTTTCGTATTTCGCGATAGTGGTTACGGACACCGGCGGCAGCGGCGGACAACTACGGCGCCGCACGTGGCCCAAGTTTCGATCGCATAACAACTTTCGCTGTAATAAATGGCAGGATACCAGTAGGAATCGAACCCCAGCACTCTGCGGTGCAATCGAGCATTTTACCACAGAGCCACGCTAGGTCTCGGAACTACTTTACGAAAGCATCCTAGTGGTCATGGAACGTCGATGGGGGCTGTAGTGCTGACTATCCAATTTTCTAATCATTACATATGTACTCCTCTGATATAGCCGTCATGTCGCGTTAACGTCGATTGTAGTTTGGTGACATGCGCTGAAGTTGATTTATGTAGCAGTGTCACGGGCTACCATCCTCGAAACCACCAGCACTTCAGATTAGCTTATCGCTTCTGGTGTTGTACCCATGTTCCTGTTTAACATCTGGAAGTGTTCAACATATGTGTGCGACATTTGTACATATATTTAGCGTCGTTTCATAACGTGTCAGTGAGACGCTCTAGGTGCCGACCAGTGCGGACGCGCGAAGATCGGCTCGTGCTTTCAAGAATGCTTTCCTGTGGTATCCACGAATTTGTCGCCGAGTTTTCAGTCACATCGTGGGCCTAAGTTCTCAAGAAATCAGCAGATACCACTTTTGTGTTGGTGAGTGGACTTTTAAACCATTTTTGGGAAAACTTTACATGGCAACGCCACCGGGAGATTTAAGCCTAACCAAGGAGGTGATTGTCACCGATGCTTCGACCCGGCGCCAACGTGACTCAATGCTCTGCGCGTTGCAGGACCTGCAACTGGGAATGCAATACCAAGTAGATGGAGAGGACATCTCTCCAGAGGATTGCACGGAAGACATGGGTTGGAAGGAAGCCGAAATGAGACGCTCCAGGAATAAGCTAGCCACGGTTGGCGTTCCTGCTGCCAAGAGTTCGACCAAGGCTCGCGTTGCGGGACACGCTCGAGCCAGTCGTAGTAGGATGGCACCAAGAATACAATCGTGCGAGCTGGACGCATGCCGCCACTACCCAAGGTCTTCAGCGAAATTGTGCTACGACCACGTGGAGGATTAAATATCTCGAGAATTGGCACTGCAGCCGCGGCAGACACGATAGTACTGGCGGCCAGCGTCAAAGAGGAGGAGGCCATGCAGGACATCATCTGTTCCAACTTGCAGCAGACCATTATGGTGGCAAGCACTCCGGACCAAGACAGAGCTTCAAGATACCTCAAGGTCAAGCAAATTGACATTGGAGGCAAAGTTTTCGAGGTTAGCGCGTACGCCATGGCACCCCACGATACTTGTAAAGGAGTGATTCACGGAATCACCGTAAGCGATACTCAGGACATTTTGACCCGAAAGATTGTGAACGCGAACAACCCGCTCGCGCTGCAGGCCAAGAGAATCAAGGACACTGGGACAATCATCATAGCATTCGAATGGCACAAGGTGCCCAGATTCGTGAGATATGGACCTTCACTTTTGCAGTGCTCCCTTTACCGCAAGAACATCGATATTTGTTACGTCTGTGGAAATCTGGGACATAGGTCTGACGTCTGTCCAAACCCAGCTGAAACCATCTGCAGAGGCTGCGAGATCAAGAGCCCAGATAGCCTGCACCAGTGCAATTCAAGATGCAGGCTGTGCGATGGTCACCATCGCACGGCAGACAAGGAGTGCAAGAACAGATACTTAGTGCAATACGTCGTCAGACGCAGACGTTGGGAAAGATCGCAAGCAGCCGCAGAAGCCCGGGACGCATCAATCACATCGAGTCCAGACATCAACGAAAAGCAGCTTATTCCAGCCTACGGGACCCAGAGCACCCAGACTACACAAGAACAGGAAAGGCGGCCCCATCAATGGGGAGGTCGCGTTCCAGAAGAGGTTCTAGACCGAAGGCCCGCTCCCAATCACGGGGGCGTTCAAACTCTAAAGGTCACCAGCAGGCTCGGGATCAGCCTTGGCGGCACCCGAATGGCCAGCTGCCTGGAGTTCAGTTCGAGATCACGGTTTTCAACCCGGTGTGGATGCCTGCAGTTACACCGAAAGGCAGCTGGGCTGAGCGAGTGCGCAACGGCGGGGCAGAGGTGATGACAGGTAAGCTGCCAGAGCATGATAGAATTGCACAGCTAGAGCAAGAAAACGCGAGACTTACAAAATCGAATGAGAGGCTATCAGCTGAGTTAAAGGAAATAAAAATTCTTCTCACTAAGCTAACCAACGCTCAGTCTTCACAGCCAATGCCTCAGCCAGTTGATGTCCCTGTGGCTGAAAACGTGGGGGACTCGAGAACCACAAAAAAGAGGGCAGTCATGGCAGAACACGTGGAAGCCAAACAAACGACTATGTCAGATATGAAAGAGGTCTTTGACACGCTCACCAAAGTAGTAGCCAATCTTAGCGAGCAGATGGGTAGGCTACAATCAAGCGTGGCGGCACTGGAAGAGCATATATATGACTTTGCGCATTACAAAGGTTGAAGCATATCTGCACAACACAGCAAGGCTTCTTCATGCACCAAACTTACCTCTTTGGCCACCAATACTATTGGTACCTAACCTGTCGACAGGCGCAGCATCAGGCTCTGGCGGCCCATGTAATCACCATGATGGCAGCGCTACGTGAAGCATTTCGTATCTGACAATGGAACTGTAGAGGTTACCTTAAAAAGAAGGAAACCCTACAGCAGTATATCAGGAGCAGCTGAGAAAAGCCTCATATTATATTATCGCAAGAGACCCTTTCACCGCAAGCAACGTTGCCTGGATTCCGGCCTGTAATAGGGGATCCTAAAGGGAGTGGAGTCTGCACCTTCGTATGCAACAATGTAACGCACGTTACTCACGACCTCAAGATAAAAGCAGGCCGGTTGGAACACGTCATGGTAGAGATCGTGCCAGGTACCAGCAACCGTCAAAGCATTTTAATTCTTAATATATACAGCAGTCGAAAGGAACAAAAGCAAGGGTTCAAGATGGTTCTAAAGAAAGCTGTTAATATCGCCGGGGAACGTCCAGTCGGCATAGCAGGTGATTTCAACGCCCCTCATCATACACGGGGTTACAAGTACAACACTTGGAAAAGAAATCGACTATGGCAAAGTGCCAGTGAACTTGATCTCACCCTAATCACAGACCCCAGCCTACCAACAAGGCTTGGTACATCTTGCTGCAGGGATTCCACCCCCGGACCTTACATTTGTAAGGAACATATAGAAGGCCCAGTCGATGAACCTTGCTGTAGACCTTGGAAGTGACCACTGCATTCTTGCCACTACTTTCTCCGTGTAGCGTAAAAAGCAGAGAGAATTCCACTTCACAGACTTGGATAAGTTCAGGAAGATAAGGATGAAAAGGGAACATGATGACCACAGACAAGGCTTGGAGCAGTGGGTCAAACAGATTAAAGAGGACATCAAATCCGTATCCTCCACCATTGCCACAGATTTTCCGGTTGAAAGAATGGATAGCCGGCTCGCTCATCTTCTTGAGGCAAAGCAAGCAGTACTGAGCCGTTGGAGGGGCAGCGCCTAAACCGAAGACTGAGGAAGAAGATAGCTGAGGTAAACAGATCAGTCGAGGAACATAGTCGCGCACTATCCAGGCAGCAACGGGACGAAATCTGCAACTCCGTCGATGGTCAGATGCACAATGGCAAGACATGGAATATGCTAAAACATCTCCGCAACGAAAACACCACCAAAACAAATCAAAAGCATGTTATCGCTCGAATTTTGGATAAAGAGATAGGGCGCACTACAGAACAGCAAGTTGTGCAGCGGCTCGTGCATAAGTACCTCTCAATCAAAAGAGGATTGGCACCACCAAGTAGACAGTACCAGGGCACGCCCAATCCAGGTATTGAGGGCGACTGTAACATCGAGGAGATCAGAAGAGCCTTGCATGATCTCAACGGCAGGTCGGCCCCTGGCCCGGACGGTATAATAAACAAGGCTCTTCGTAACCTTGATGACGATTCAATTTTCTCCCTGAAGGATATGATCAATGCAGCACGGAGAGAAGGCAGGGTGCCAGAGTAGTGGAAGCTGGCCAGCACAATCCTCATTCCTAAGCCAGGAAAGCCCCCTCACTTGGACAACATGTGGCCAATATCCTTGACATCATCTATGGGCAAGTTTGCAGAACATGCCATACTGCACAGGAAAAACAAGTACTTGGAAGATAACGACATATATACACACAATATGGTTGGATTCAGGGCAGGGCTATCCACACAAAATGCATTGAAGCTTATCAAACACCAGGTCATCGACAACGAAACCAGAGACGTGAGAGCCATTCTGTGCCTAGGTCTAGAAAAAGCGTTTGACAACATCCACCACTTATTCATACTCGAAGCAATTTCCAAGCTTGGTCTGGAGAAAGCCTTCTATGACTACGTATTGTCCTTTCTTACAGATCGGAAAGCCGTGATGAAGATTGCAGATATCGAGACCGCAGCAATTGAACTAGAAGCAAGAAACATGCTGCAAGGGGCAGTGATTTCACCAATGCTGTTCAACATTGCCATGATTGGACTGTCAAAGAAATTATCGAGCATTGAAGGATTAAAGCACAGCATCTACGCAGATGACATTACCATCTGGTGCACAGGTGGAAGCGAGGGGCAGATTGAGAGCGCCCTGCAAGAGGCGATTGACACCGTAGAAGAGCACTTTCGTCCTTCTGGGCTCTAGTGCTCCTAGAGTAAGTCAGAACGTTTACTGTATCGGACTGCACGCTGGGGACCGAGGCCCAGGGGATGGAAGCCGTTAAACCAGATAGACATCCACCTACGTACAAATCAAGGGGGTGCCATGCAGAGGGTCGACTCCATCAAAGTCCTGGGCATGCTGATAGAGTCTATACCAGCGCCAACAGCAAATATATGGCCAAGTTAACTTGGAAAACAGACAGTGCGGTGCACCTCATACGCAGAGTGGCCAACAAAAGAAATGGGATCATGGAAGACAACCTTATCGGGTTGATGCATGCGTGTGTTCTAAGCCACTTCACGTACGAGGCAGCAATGCACAACTGGTCAAAAGCAGAGTCCGAGACACTGAATGTGCTCTTCAGGAAAGTTATCAAGAACGTCCTGGGCCTACCCATACATACCAGCACCGAGCGTTTACTTGAGCTTGGCATTCGCAACACGCTCGAAGAAATAGCAGAAGCCCAAGAGAGAGCAGTTTGCCAGGTTATCTGCAACAAGGTCGGGGAGAATGATCCTGCAGGATCTGGGCCAACACCGAATGGCAATCAGACGCAATTACAATGATATCTCCGACAACATCAGGGCGAATATCACGGTATCTCCTATATCAAGAAACATGCATCCAGAACACAACATCGGAAGAAGAGTAGCGAGGGCCAGGACTATACTTCGTCAAGTCTCAAACGAGGAACTAGGGGTCGTATTTGTTGACGCGGCTTCCTACGCCAATGGGAAAGCGTTTGTGGCAGTGGTGGTCGATGGGGCGGGCCATATCATCAACTCAGTGACGGTCAGGGCGAAAGACCCAATCATTGCAGAACAGGTGGCCATCGCCTTAGCACTAAAGATGGATAACATTGAAGTCGTCTACAGTGATTCCATGGCAGTACTACGGGCGTTCGCCAAGGGGACGGTCTCTGAACAAACGCTGAGAATACTGCAAGGCAAGAACATAACGCATCATCTTCTGAGCTGGTTCCCAGCTCACCTTGGACAAATGAACGATTCCCCTCCCAATCTCAATGAAGCAGCACACGAGGCGGCGCGAGACCTCTCCAACCGCGCCTCCCCGGGGATACGTTCTACCGGCGAAGGTGATAACTGTGAAATTCTTACAACATATAACGAGCTCACTAAACATTTCTACCCGTGTAGAAGGATTTTACCTCCACCTCACAAAAATCTAACTCGGCCCCAAGCCCTTACATTAAGGCTTTTGCAAACGCGGATGTACCCTACTTTGAAAATGTTAAGCATCACTTACCCTGACCTATATATACCCAAGTAATCTTAGCCCACATTGTAGGGAAATAGCTTCACTGGAAAATGTGCGCTGACAGTGTACCAAATTCGTTCATTTACCGAACGACCTCTGCCAGATGGGAGGCGGCAATCCGCAGCTCGTCCTTGGCAGATCAGCTCTGGGCTGTCCACCAAGCCCACGAGGCGGCTGAGGAGCTCGGAATCTCGGTCCCCACGTGGGAGCTGCCCGCAACACAGTGATCTGTGTTTTGGAGGACCAAATAAAAGTTTATCCAATCCAACAACGTGTCACTCACTAAAAAATTACAGCATGGTCACCTACCCCCCGCATACTTCGCATAACGTCGGTTCCCAAAGTACGGGGATCTGCCGGTTTTATTGCGATAGCTATTATATGGACACTCTCGGCAGACGTTTGCCGTCACCATCATGTTCCGTGATATCTATCTATCTATCTATCTATCTATCTATCTATCTATCTATCTATCTATCTATCTATCTATCTATCTATCTATCTATCTATCTATCTATCTATCTATCTATCTATCTATCTATCTATCTATCTATATATATATATATATATATATATATATATATATATATATATATATATATATATATATATATATATATATATATATATATATATATATATATATATATATATGTAGCTTCACTGGAAAATATATATATATATATATATATATATACATGCATGTATGTACCTTTCTAATTTTTTCTATTAATTTATTTTTAATGCCGTTTTCTTTCTTCATGATATATAGTGGGAGTAATAATTGAATGGGCCAGTTAGTCTTCGTGAAGGTATGGGATATGGCACAACGGGAGCGTTGTCAACAAGGATAAATATATTTATTTCCCAACAGTTTCGGGAGGGGTCCTCCCTTCATCAGGGGATGAGTATTTCCCGAATCTGTTGGGAAATAAATAAATATATTTATCCTTATTGACAACGCTCCCGTTGTGCCATATCCCATACCTTCACGAAGACTAACTGGCCCATTCAATTATTACTCCCATTATATATATATATATATATATATATATATATATATATATATATATATATATATCATGAAGAAAGAAAACGGCATTAAAAAAATAATAGAAAAAATTAGAAAGGTACATACATGCATGTGTATATCTGATGCGTTCTTTTCGAACGCACCTCTTTGCGCTGCAGCGGCGTTCCAAAAATGTCGAGCTGCTTTTGGTTCCTCACGTGATATTTATTCTGAGTTCTTGGCATAGCATTCAGTGCTTTGCCCTTGTGGCGAAACTGGCAATTTTTATTTGATGAGTTTGAGTCCAAGTGAGTCTGGTGGCAAAAGTTTTTGTGAGCGCGAGTCCGAGTGAATCCGACTCGGGAAAGTTTTGGTGAGTCTGAGTGAGAATCAGTCCAGAACTCAGCATATTCACCTTTTCGGTCGGTGTCAACATAGAAACAGCAGCGGCACGTGTTGCTTCCCATAGAAACTTCCGGTTACTTCAATTAGCACTCTTTAACGCTGAAGCAGAAAACTTGTTTTATAGTTGTGCCAGGATAAGGAAAAACTCTTTTTCCGCTGTCTGGTAAAAGGAAGGCACTTAAAGTTAACTGCTGACTCCTATAATGTTGTGTGTAGCTTAGAAAAAAAGCGTATTTGGATTATTTGGCCAGGCAAAGGCGAGAAAAGTGTTGAAAATGAGCGGGCTATACTCGCTAAAGCATTAGTTCCCCGCCAATGCTTTTAGGCTACGCTCGTGCACAAAACCAAAAGCCGTTTATACCCAGAGTACCTAGTACTCTAAATCGTTAACCACTTTTTCTAAACACTCAGTGTGCTTCTGTAGGGTGTTTACGTAATGAGGCCACGTGCTGAGGCCCGCGGGACTGCTTTAAGCTCTTTCACCAAGTGCTCTAAATCGTTTAACAATTTTCCTAAACATTCTGTTTGTAAACAGCGAAAGGGTTTATATTACATCGAAGGTTGTTATAAAATATTTCAAGGTCACAAGCGTAGTATTCCCCCCCCCCCCCAAAAAAAAGAACTTCCGGCCACCTAATTTACCAGCTCCTAACTTCAAAACTGAAACCACGTTCTCAAGTTTTTTTTTAATGAAAGTTTGTTCTCAGTTTTTCAGATAAAAGAAACGTGCGTAAGGTTCAAAGAAATTTCACATCTTTTTTATGTAGCTCAAAAGAACATTTATTTGAATATGATTTCCCCAAATAAAGAAAGGAAAGTGTAGAAAATGAGCAAGCTATTTTCTAAAGCTCTTCTTGCCCACCGGTGCTTTTAAGGCACATCAGTGGATGATACCGAATGTTGTCAAGGGACGGCTTTCAGCTCTCCCGTAGTACAGTACTGTAAATCGTTAACCACTTCTTCTAAACACACAGGGCCTGTGTTTGTAAACAGTGAGCGCCCTTTAGTCTTCCGCTGCCGCCACCAGTGTCCGTAACCACTACCTTGCAAAGCACGAAAAAAAGTGACGTAAAGGAAAAAACACCAGAGACACATCGGGTTCGAATCTGGGTCCCCTGCGTGCCCGCCCAGTGTTCTACATACCCACACCAGTACTTTCAAACTCCGTTGCAAACTGACTTATAGGCAGGCTTGATGTCGGGAAATCGAGTAACGAGTATATAGGTCGTCAGATGCTCGAACCCCATTACGATAGCTTCAGGCATAGTTCTCCAATCGTCGTCATCCACAGCATAACAAATTTAAAAAAATGCACAAAATTCCTTGCCGGTGTGCAGTGGGAACCGCGCTCCAACGAAGAATAATGTACGTTAGCGTAATGAATGCTTCTCTACTACACAAAAATTATCTGCATTAATAACATAGTACCCTGCAACCGTGCCTGTAGCAATTACCCAAGGGGAGTGTTTAAGAAAGGCTTTGAAAGGCCCCTCGTCCAGCATTCCGCTGTGATTGTGCATGCTGCGCGTTTCGCGCAGGCCTGGTGGTTTTATTATTTACTTAGTTATTTTTTCTTAATTAGTGCAATTGTGGTTATGGACATCGGCGGCGGCGGTCAACTATACGGCACACAAGGCCGTTGTTGTGATGTCATAACAGCTTTCGCTCTAAATCGTAACACAAGCGACTGGAAAAGTCTAGAAGCGACTATAGGCGAAACTAAAAAAAAAAGAGCCCAAATCCACTTATTGTAAGCGGAACTGACAATTCTTACATTGCGGCTTCAACTTGAGCCCCATTGGTGGTTAGTTGTTGTTGCAAACGACGCCCACGCGACCTCGAACCGTGGCCTGCTGCCCGACACCGTGAGGTGTTGCTGGTACGGCTTTTCCCATCTTCCACAGAGGTCACGGTATACTCAGGGCGAGAGTAACGTGTATCCAGAAGAGTCACGACCATGACCGATCGCGTAAGCGCCGGCGTCGAAGGCAGCTGGATTCGAACACGTGCTTTTCACGCCGCCGCCGCCAAAGTGTGACCAAGCACCCCCTATACCTCTTCGCGTATACCCCTCCCACGATCGTGCGCGCCGCGGTTCGGTCCGTAAGCGAACTGCGCTACATAGTGTTAGAGCTCGCCGCTCTGCGTACGCCATCTGTTTTGTTTTTTTTTTGTTTTTTTCTCCTTCTTCTTCTTCTCAGAACAGGAATGGGAGCACGAAACGAAAACGAGGCGCTGACAGAACCATTAGAGTAACTAGGTTCGGGCTCGGCTGTGGGTGTTTCTCTGTAGCCACTTCGCGGGATGAGCGTATAGAACATCTACACCGGGCGCAACTCGCTCGGGCTCGGCTGCAAATGTTCACGGATACGTGACTCGGTTTCTCACGGGACCACTTAAAACACCGACCGACAATGAGTTTTCGTTTCGAAGTTTTGTCTGAGTGTGCATACGTGTTTTCTGTGAGGATCAGTGTGTTAATTTTGCTTCCTGCATTGCCAGCGTTGTGTAATCGCGTTTTCGGGCAAAGGTCGGCTTCTTGGTTTTAGTATCTTTTAGGTAGTTGGTAACATTCACTTCTTTTTATCTTTCCTGTGCGAGCTTACGAGTATACTGGGCAGCGACATTTAGGCCACGCTGAATAGCATTATTGGTACACTCTTAATCAGGCCCCGGTTAAACGCTGGTTATATCCAGAACACCAAACAAAAGATGTTTGGCTTCCAGGCTATATAGAGCACTTTAAACGGGACCTTATTAAAAGTGTAGATTCGGACATGAGTTTGCTAATTGAACGTGAACTAACAGATCGCAGTGTTGAACAGCAGTCCCGTTATGATTTTTTCTTAGCGAACAAAGATAACGCATTGCTATCTTGATACACGTATATCTTGACGTCACGTGTTTTACACAACCTTTGCATCAGAACACAAACAAAAATGATTATCCTGAGGGCGATCATTATCCTCACTACCGATAAGTCATTGAGAGCTGGTCTTGGCTGCAGCCGTGTATTTCCCGATTTGTTACAGTCTAGGATCTATGGGCTATATTCCCTTGCGTGTGTTGTTCAGAGCTTCTTATTTTCCCAGACTGCGGATTTAAGCCTCAACCACTGGCGTAAAACGTTCTTACATGATAAGCACACTGAAGAAGGTTGTGTGTTTAGAAATCTAAAGAGTCGAACGATTTAGAGCATTTGGTGCTCTACTATAGGAGAGGAAAAAAAAAACAGTCCCGAATGTAGCCACAATGACGCCAGTTGTCGCAACATCAGTGGTATAAATTTGTGTGTGTCTAGAAAAGTGGTTGATGATTTGGAGCACTTGGTACTCTACTATATATGGGAGAGCATGTAACCATCCCGTGGCCGATTTGTTTAGAAAAAAGTGTGTAACGATTTAGAGTACTAGTTATTCTACTATGGGAGAGCTTAAAGCCGTCCCGTGAATTATAGGAGCACCACGTGCAGATTTGCGTGTTTAGAAAAAGTGGTTAACGATTTAGAGTACTCGGTACTCTACTATGGGAGAGCTGAAAGCTGTCCCTACCAAACAGACGTGATTTTTTTGTGTTATTATACGGATCTACATTATTCACGCACGATTCCATTAGAAGCCGTCGTGCTCCCTTATCTGCGTGATTATCGGTGCTGGTAACTCTAGCTTCTTGATTACTCGTGCACATGACCTTCGAAAGCATGCGTGTGTCTCCAAACGCTAAATCAGTCAATCGATCAGGTACGCTTTATTCGCGAAGTTCTATTAATTTACTTTTCACTTATTTTTTCGGGAAGCCATGATTATTAAGACTGCGGGTGCTCAATCGCACCTCAGTGAGGCCATTACCAAGGTTTTGCACCCTTGTATAATCGATGCTCTGGCAAAACAATATCACTAAAAAGGACAGCACGAGAGTGCACTCGAAGGTGAGCGTTGGGACGAACTGTAATATATTAGTCAATCTACAAGACCAGCGTAAGTAATATAAGTGACATAAGCAACAAAGTAATACCTTATTCTGCCTGCAGATGACACAACAAGGCTTAACACAACTAGCTTTACATCATTTTCTGGTCCACACGTTTGTAGAACATGATTCTTCTATTAGATCTAAGAGTCTCTTATTTCCGTTTAATAAATATTTGTACCGCGAGCCCCGCATCGTGTAGTTTGTTATAATCATTGGTTATAGTCAATCACCTGCCAGTTACGGTCTGTGGTCGTATGAAACTTAGAAGCGTGGTGGTTTGGCCTAGTTGGTAAGACATGATTGCTTGGTTGGTTAGTTCCTCAACACCTTGGCGCAACCCACCTAGGGGGATAGGCCATGAAAGGGACGGTGCCTTGCTTTTTAAATTAATTAACTTCTTGAAAGAGAGGGTCGAATTAATTGGGTAATATAGGTAATAATAAAAAGGTGATAAATTTCTAAACAAAGAAAACCTTGAAAAGAAAACATAATAAACACAAAAAAATTATACATAAAACAACTGAAGTTACTTATTTTTAGCATTCCATTCTTTTAGATTCTCGTAAGAAATTTGTTAACAGTGGTAAAAACGCTCCTGTGGCTGAATCCAAATGCGACTGTTCCAAATAAAAGAATCACCGGAAGTGTCAAGTTTAAGCCCAACTTTCGTAGGGGTTCTTCTGTAGATTTTTCCTTTGAGTTTTGAATTTTCGGCATGACAAAAAGAAGTGCTCCAAAGATTCCCTCTCATTACAATAAAGGCACAAAGGCGACTGTGCCAGACCCGACCTGTGAAGTAAAAAGTTCAATGAGGGGACTCGACAACGCAGCCTGGTAAGCACTATTTCTTCCTTTCTTGATGAACACCACTTGTTCTTCCAAGGGAACTTTAGCTGTGGTTAGTCTGATAGAAACAAAGGAGATTTTTCAAAGTTATTGGCCGTTGTGCGTTGTTCAAAGCGTGCTGCTGTGAAATATTCTGAAGTAGGCAAAATAGGTAAAACAGGACAATCAAAGGAAGATACAGCTAGTACATCTGCATGCTCATTCAGAGCTAAACCTCTATGGCCTGGTACCCAAACTAGTCGGACGAGTCACACATGTGTAGTAATGAGCGAGTAGAAAGTTTCTGAGGTACGCGAAAAAGTTGGTGAGCTTAAGGCAATACAGACCGAGAGACAGTCTGTTAGAGCAATCACCGCTGATAGATCTTGCGGCACTTTACGCAATACTAGGACTATTGCCAGTAGTTCAGCGTGGTAAATAGGTGTAAAGTCGGGTAATCAAATTGAGAAAGCCCAATCTAGAGAGGATGATACGATTCCTACGCCAGCTTTCACTTCATAAACAGACGGCGTCAGTCGCTATCACAATGGATGTTTCTAGATTGGCCAAATGGTCTTCCGAAATGCCTTTTGTATACTGATATGGTAATTTTTTTGCATTCTTGGGATATATATCGTCAAGTTCAATCCTCATTGCATCTATACAGTGTTGAGCACAAGTGTTTCCCAAAGGTTAACTTTTAAGAGCTCCAAAAGTTTCTGTGTAAATATTACTTGCGGGCACCGTAATTTAGGCCATTGGTGGTTGAAGAACGAGGTCTGCTGGTTGATGAACACTTACTGTGACCTCTGCTGAGGTGATGCATAGATATTAAGGAATGTACGTACTGTTAGAATATGAAATCTTTTGATAAGAGAAGGCAGGCGGGATTCTTCGTACAGGATATTGTTGGCAACATATTTAGGTAGCCCTATAGGCATAAGCGTAAAGATTCGCGTTCTAGCACAATCAGTGGTTGAAATTTGTAGGCCAGAGTGCCAGAAAACAAAACACAGCCGAATTCTAATATCGGTCGAATGTACATGCAATATATCATAACGAGCACGCCTCTACGCAAACCGGCACGATAATTACTGAGCCTGCGCAGCATCCCTACGGCACGTGCTCCTTTAGCAGCCATGTTTTCTATGTGGGGACTCTAGTTAAGTGTTTCGGTGTAGGTTACCCCCAAGTACCTAACTGACTCGACTTGAGGTATGGCATCTTGTGGGTACATTGGTGAAATTCGCACTGGGACATTTTGTGCTAAAGCTATGATTGTACTTTTGTTTGTATTAAGGCATAGGTTGATATCCTCCAGCCACATTTCCAGGCTATTTATGTATGTCTGCAGTATCAGGTACAGTGTGTGAATGTCCGCCGACGCAGCAAAAAATGCAATATCATCGGCATACACATAGACCTGTACATCTTGCTGTATGGGAATGGTGCATAGTAGTGCATTAAATAATAAGGGCGGTATTACTGACCCTTGCGATATACCTCTCGTTTGTTTGTATATTGAAGAGTTGACACCAGATTGCGAGCAGTAAAATTCTCTACCTAAGAAAGCATGGATCCAGGCCACAAAGTATTGAGGCAGTCCTAAATTCTGAAGTGAATCTAGCAGTTTCACATGCTCCACGCTATCGTGGGCTTTTGTGATATCTAAGTTTACCAAAGCGGAGTATTGTTTCTGATATCGAGCAAGTTGAATTCTGCTTTCGAGATCCACGTGCGCACACCAAATGGAGCAACCACCTCTGAATCCAATTTGGCATGGGCTCAGTGTCAGTTTTTCTGACATCCATCAATCTATACGTCTATATAAAATTCATTCAACGAGTTGCTAGCTTCGATGTAAGTGCATTGGGCCTGATATTATCTGAGGTCTTTTTGCACCTTTGTCGTCGTTCTGAGCTCGCGCTATAACAATCATGAGGCCGTATAGGAACCTTAGTGGACTGAATATCCCCACTATTTTAAAATACATTTGCATTAATATACCAAGTAGATTCTAATATATGTAAAAAAGGTGGTGGAACTAATTCACTCTTAATTTGATATGGAGGTGTGACATCAATGAAGCGTATGCGCTCAAGAGCACGAGTTTTCTCTCTTCCGCAAAGCTTGAACTCCAAGTTTATTTATATTAGATGTTCTGGATCCTAAGATGAATTACCTGTAATGCGCATGCGACTGATGCTATTATTACGGGGAGAAAGAGCGTTGCAGAAAACTTTTACAATATATATATATATATATATATATATATATATATATATATATATATATATATATATATATATATATATATATATATATATATATATATATATATATATATATATATATATACAGACGCACAGAGCCAGGCATACAAGACAGAGCCAATAATATCAGGGAATGTCGTCTTCCTCTCCGATGTCTTCCTTTTCATCTCCAACAGCGTTCGTACCGATATATACAATATAGGTTTTAGCCTATATTAAAGATACCATTTTCCATAGTGCACCAATTGTTCGTGATTGTCTAGGACAGACGCGGTGATCGCATTTTGGTGGAGGTGAAATGCTGTAGAGGCTTTTGTACTGTGTGATGTCAGTGCACCAGATGGTCTAAATTTCCAGAGTCCTCCACTACAGCGCCTCTCATAATGATAGCGTGGCTTTGGCACGTACGTAAAACCCCAAGTAGTACTAGTATTACTAACTTGCTTTTGAGGTTAGGTCGATCAATCGATAATGCTATCTATCTATCTATCTATCTATCTATCTATCTATCTATCTATCTATCTATCTATCTATCTATCTATCTATCTATCTATCTATCTATCTATCTATCTATCTGTCTATCTGTCTGTCTGTCTGTCTGTCTGTCTGTCTGTCTGTCTGTCTGTCTGTCTATCTATCTATCTATCTATCTATCTATCTATCTATCTATCTATCTATCTATCTATCTATCTATCTATCCATCTATCTGTCTATCTGTCTATCTGTCTGTCTGTCTGTCTGTCTGTCTGTCTGTCTGTCTGTCTGTCTATCTATCTATCTATCTATCTATCTATCTATCTATCTATCTATCTATCTATCTATCTATCTATCTATCTATCTGTCTGTCTGTCTGTCTGTCTGTCTGTCTGTCTGTCTGTCTGTCTGTCTGTCTGTCTGTCTGTCTGTCTATCTATCTATCTATCTATCTATCTATCTATCTATCTATCTATCTATCTATCTATCTATCTATCTATCTGTCTGTCTGTCTGTCTGTCTGTCTGTCTGTCTGTCTGTCTGTGTCTGTCTGTCTGTCTGTCTGTCTGTCTGTCTGTCTGTCTGTCTGTCTGTCTGTCTGTCTGCAGGGTAGCAAACATGACTCGCCATGATAGCTGAGCAGTTAGCATGCCGCGTTGCCAAGCTCGTGGACACGGGTTTCATTCTCGGCCGGGCCGGTAGCATTTCGTTTGGGTCGGAATTCAGGAACACCAGTGCACATATACTCAGGTGCGCGTTAAAGTACAAGGTGCTCAAACATAGTTCAATATGGTCCATCTTGGTTCGGCACGTAAAATCATAGAAGTTATCATTAGTAGCAGATTCGACAAAGTGTGTACATATTGTTAACCTCACTGCTTTTTTTTTTTACTTTGTATGTGCTCGTGCTGTATGTGCCAGCTTGAACACTGCAAGATTTCCACGGAACAATCTCCGTAATGTGGGAATACTGTGTCTGGAAGGCCAACAGGTATGAGACAGGCCCTCGCAGCGTTTTATCAGCGGAGAAACCTTCACTTCGCGGTAAAGCGCTCATTTCTTTGCCCTCCACCGTATCACGTTGCGCGCCAAAACGAACACGTGAAACGTCAAGAATCATATCAACATGGAAAGAGAACGACCTGAAGAGATACGCCTGGGCGAACCACGGTAAAGGCAACAGCGAAACCGAAATCCTGTAGGCCACCGCCGTACAACGCTTTTGTACCCATTCGCTCACAGTCTATTCGGCTAAAATGAGTTTTTCTGCTGCCGTATTTCCAGCGTAAGACCCGCGATACCCAAATTTTAGCGGTTAGGATAGCATACGAAAGAAATAACTGCAATTCCGAAAAACAAACAGTGTTTCGTTGTCTGTTAGTGAAATTGTATACTTGCGTTAATGTTTATGCATTGTCTACCGGCATTGCTGGCCAAACCGATCATGACTGCCCGTGGGAGAGAGTGACAGGAAAACGAAGCAGAAGGACCGGGAGGTTAACCAAGGTATGGCTTGTTTGGCCCGGTCTGTGGGAGCGTTCTCAACTAAATACCTAGCTCCACTGACTACGAAATTGCCAGAAACGTTGTCATCGAGCAGCAGCCCTTTGATCAACAATGAATAGGTGGAATGCAGACGGCGATGAATATCGCCTAATTGTGTGTGTGGGGGCCTAGGTCTACAACATTGCGGACAACACTCGCATCCCATCACTTGTATTTTTAGCGCGCATTCGTATTCCCTGGCTTGTATAAAGGACACTCGCGCCGTATATTTTGCTAGAAGAAACAAGTGTGGCTCTTACGCGAATAAATAAGGTATTATACTATACTGCTTTTTCTGTGAGCTGTGCAGCGGAGATTCACAAGTGCATGAGCGTAGTAGCGAATTCAATTTTCAGAGTGATACCGAAAAAACCCCTTCTTTTACCCCGTTCTTGCACAAAAAAAATGAAATTAAAAGAAAAAGAAATGAACATCTCCTGGCGTGACGGGCGCGCCAGATGCCTAGAATCAAACCTGAACACTGCTGAGGAAAAAAAAAAGAACCCTATGCATATGCAGCACGTGATACCAGGCCGTGGTGCACGTGCTGCGTAGAGCGGGAACCATTAGTCTCCAAAAGGGGGGCAGGCCTGGGGGATTTGAACTACAAAAGGCGCGCCGGGTTAGACAGACGCAGTCACTCTATTCGCCACTACATGCACGGCTTGTCCGGGATATCAAATTTTCGGAGCGCTGCCCCGATCTGCAGCATGTCTTCAAGGAAATGAGACGCCGCATAGGCACTGCTACGCTTTGTTTCAGGCGTGCCGGCGCAGTAAGTAATCTCTGTAGGACGTACACGAGCACATACCTGTGCTACGTGGCCGTCCTGCTATCTGGTCCCGTGTCTCGAAGCGGTGATAAGACGCCTCGAGTGGCGCGAGCTGAATTCGGAGGCTCTGCGCCGGGATACGAGCTAAGCGGGAAAGCTTATTTTCAAGGAGTAGTTTCGTAGAGCGGTAACTTGAAGGCTCATGATCTGTGACGGCAGTTTCGTTATCGGAGGTAGGTTTTCCTGGAAAGGTGGCGTATTCTTGGTGGAGGCAACAAAAATAGCTTTGGTACTACCTTTAAATTTTTAATCTTTCGCTTTGCTAAAAGTCTGATTATCTTACGGCTTGATGGCTTCGCTTTCGTCAGTGGAATTTTTTTTTTCATAGCGGTCAGTTTTTCCTATGCGTCGGTTTAAAACTCACATTGCCCCGAGTTATATCAGAAAGATGGCTCCATTACATTACAAACAATCTTTTTGTGAAGCCGAATTCTTGAAAGAAAAACTACGTTTTTTTTTATTACAACGTGTCTCTATTTTGCAATACCGTATCATAATTGTTTTTGCGAGACTTGAAAATACAGCGCAAATGATGAAGCTTTTTTAAAAATATTTTTGAGTGGGGCTGGTACACACCTGTTTCCCAAGAATTAATTCCGAGAAATTTTGTTGAAAAACACAAGCCCAATTACAGGAGTACTAAGACAAAACCTCGGAGGCGAGATGATGTGCGAAATATATTTCTGTGAAAACACAAACACATCACCTACAAAATATCAATGGGTGACGCACCCTCAAACACATTTGTAAACAATCTTAAAACTCATGCCTCACAACTGCATGGGAAGGGAATCACCTCCCGACACCAACATTAACTTGGTTTGAGTGTGAATAGCGAACAGTCAACTATACGCTGCAGTGCCTGGCACTACGCCACTGTTTTACGGTGGCTGGCCATGCTTATCGTGTGCGCTCTCTCCAGGCAACGCGGTTCTCACTTGAGCACGTGAAGCCGCGCTGCTTTGTGTACTGACGTGGCTATAGCTGTGCTCACCAGCCAAACCACAGACTCTGCATGGGTCGCGCCTCTCTCAATGCTGTGATTGTGCGCACAGTCGCAGTTTCGAACGAAACCGAAACTGCGGCTGTGCGTTATAGAAACGTCTGTAAGCAATTAACCGCCGTATACACCCAAGCAAAAGGACTTTCCAGTCGTGTTAGTTGTGTCGTCAGCTACTTACTGAATACAAAAATCAAATTGTATAAATTGTTTGCATCATACATTTTATAGCTGTAGTATTGCTCTTCTCAAATCGAAGATACAGGTCAGGTTATACCATCCACGACTACCGAATTTACGAAGAGGTCAGAAGTGAAAACCAAGGAATAGATTAACACAAGCTCATTCTCGCGTTATGCAAAAACAGTGGCTACTTGAAGATCGCACGATCAAAATAGTTAATGATGATAAAATAGACTTCAAACACAGCATGCTGCTCTTAGAAAAAAAATGAAGTGCGTTTAAGCAATTCTGCGCATGCTGCGTTAAAACATGCAAGCAAAACAAATTAAGCCCCACACGCACGTGCTAGTCACAAAAAAAAAAGTGCACGTGTTGGACATATCCGGATGCGTACTTTACATGCAAAGCACGATCGAAACGTCGGATTGCGCAGCACTGCAGCATTTTATCCGCATTTGCTTACAGCGGTTGAGATTACGTGGAACGCCGCACCCTACACATGCGTGGCCATGGGCACAAGCGTCCTATTTATTTATTTATTTATTTATTTATTTATTTATTTATTTATTTATTTATTTATTTATTTATTAAGCTTGCTGGTTGGTGACGCGACATATCAAACCAAATAAACATTGCGGTCTGTAACCGACAACGTACCATCTCGAAATTTCTTTGACTGGACATGCTGTGCTTTAATGAACTCAATGAAACGATGTGATTGGTTATGAATTACTTGTATCCATGCGTAATACTTATGTGTATTCTTGTATACCATTGGTACGTATTAATAGCATGTATATACGTGTGTTATTTAGATTTAGTATTTGAAACACAGGCTACCTATTGGCCCTTGTGGCTGTTCATCCAATATGAATGCATCCAGTTTGGAACTCATAGGGATTACTACCGTTTATTACCCCCTCCCCCTCTCGTCAAGCTATATGCTGTCAGTTCTCTCTCCAGGAGAACCCTGCGCACGAGGTTATATCTACACGTCGCCAATAAATCTTCAATTGAATTGAACTTTGTGTAAGCGATGACACAAATCATTTATAAAGCAGGACAAATACTTTCGATGAGATTATCTTTAACAACAACAACAACAACAACAACAACAACAACAACAACAACAACAACAACAACAACAACAACAACAACAACAACAACAACAACAGCAATAGCAATAGCAATAGCAATAGCAATAATAATAATAATAATAATAATAATAATAATAATAATAATAATAATAATAATAATAATAATAATAATAATAATAATAATAATAATAATAATAATAATATCTGGGGTTTTGTGAGCCAAAACCAACATGTGAAAATGAGAGAAGCTGTGGTGGAGAGCTCCAGAAATTTCGACCATCTGCTGCTCATTAGCGTAGACTGACATCGCACAGTATAGACGAGCCTCTACCATCTCGCTTCCATCGAAATGCGACCGCCACGGCGACTACCTTTAATTAGTAGCACGTATACATCAAACAACCATGCGTACGCAGCGTACCCAGACATACAAACACATATACGTGTACGTTAACACACGTGCACACACATTACATACACTTTATATTCTCCCTCGTAAGCTCTCACCTCCTCACTATACTCACCGATCCCTCGCCTTTCAAATCGATCTCGGAAGGACCTCGCACTCCACATCCGCGTCACTGGACGCAAGGATGTCACTCCACTTGATCCGCGCACAGGAGATCTCGCTGGGCGAGAGGCCTTCGCCCGACAGGACCCGTACTTTTCCCGGCTGCCGTCCCTCCCTGTGCGTATCAATCCAATGGCGAGGACGCTCACAGCGTCGCTGGCTGGCGCCGTCCAGGCGGCCTACGTGCGGTGCCAGCCAGTCGACCGGCGAATGGTTGCGGGGCGGCGAGCTCGTCAACCTGTCAGTCTCCGCAGCGGGGAATTTATTCGCGGCTCTCCGCTGGCTCTGCGCGTGTGCGCGGACGGCGCACCATCAGCTCGACGGGGGCCTGCAGCGGCCACTGCCCAGTGCGGTCTCGCGCGCAGCGTTGATTTACGCCCGGGCTCACACCCCTAACGCCTCGTTTAGCCGACTCCCCAATGGCCGTTTAGTCCCGGGACGGAACGCGGGGCTTCGAACCGGTACACGTCTACCGTGAGCACAGGCCGTGTTGTGTTTGCGTTCATCTGTCTGTGTATACGTGTTTCCGTGTGTTTGTACGTTTGTGTGAAAGCTCTTGATGTGTGTGCATGTTTCATGTGCTGTTTGTATGGTCTGTGAGTGCTTTTGGTGTGCGTCCGTGTGTGTGAGTCTCTGTGTGTGAGAGTGCGCGACGCGTATCTGCATTGCAACTTACTGCGTGTGCTTGTGGTGTTTGTACGTGTGTGTGTGTGTGTGTGTGTGTGTGTATGTGTGTGTGTGTGTGTGTGTGTGTGTGTGTGTGTGTGTGTGTGTGTGTGTGTGTGTGTGCGCGTTTGTCCCCCTTCGCGCTCGTGAGCTCCCATCCAGGTTTACTAGCCCTACATCCCTACTGAGCCCTTGCTTCGATGAACCAACGTTTACCTTATCTCTCCGGTCTCTCCTTCAAGTTGCGCGCGAGCGATCTCCCGTGGTCGTGCATGGTTGGAGGTATATACGTGAACGCGTTTACGTTTCCGTTTGACCATTTTACAACAATGCAGGGGGCTTCCCGCTGTTTTGTTTCGGTGACCTCCGCGTCATTTAGTTTCCGCCAGTGTTGGCAGCTCGTATACGGGGAGTTAAATTTATTGCGGTTCAGTATAGGAAAGTTGAGAGAGACTGCACTTGTAACAGGCGCGATATGCCCTCCGGGAGCATTTTCTCTTCAGGAGACAAGATAAGATATATGAGTGAACATTTTTGTTTCGACGAATACCTGTTGCAGGTTTTTCCACTGGACAGACACAATTGCGATTTGCGTGTGGTGTTATTAAGCAACTATTGCTGTCAGTGCGGTGTTAATAATCAACTATTGTTGTCATTAGTATCAGTGACTGAAAGCTCTTTGCATGGTTTCGATTAAAATGAGAAACGTATACACGAAATGCAGCTCCTCTTATTAATAAAGCCAGATAATTCCGAGTGCCCTTGATTAAGTCAGCGCCCTTGATTAAAATTGAATGTTTTTGTAACAAAGTGGGTGCTTAGGGCAGATGGTATACGTACTTGACAAGTTATAACTATTTCAGTGCGCAGAATGCTTGAAGGAGAGAAGGAACGCCGTGTCCTCTCCTATTCCTGCTTTCCGCCAATCATTCTGTGCACCAAAACTTCAGCGGAGCTAAAAGTTGCGAGCACTGTTATAGATTGCCATTCATCTCAAAATCGCATGCACACATGATGGACCGGGACACAGCTCTCCTTGTTAACTTATCCCGGTGCGTCGTTATCCTCAGTACACGGTGCGATTTCAGAAGAGAGAGTGAAACAACCATAACATAAACATAAGGCTGGTTATAGTGTGTGTGGAACCCGACATCCAGGCGGATCTGGTCAAAGTTCACCGATTGGTTTCCCAAGTCCAGTTCGTACGAACAGTTTGAGACCGTATCACACGTTATTAGGATATGAGATAGTAAACTTGAAAACCGCACGAAAGAATCAAAAGAATGTCATGTTTAAATAAAGATTTGTGGACGTATGTGACTCAGGTTGTTTCGCATTACATTTTGCATTCATTGTTTAGGTTGCCATGCGTTGTATCACATTATTAGTGGAAGAACTGTGCTCCGATCAGCACACTCTGTGCGGATAGATGGATGGACTCTGGACAAACTATACTGGGTCCTTCGGAGCGCGCTTTGCACGTTGAGACACAAGAACAGTTACCCTCTTATAGAAAGCAACAGCGCTCGCCTATAGCTTTCCAACAGTTTTCTTTGCCACGTCTCCTTCTCTCTAAAAGGCATGCCTGAGGTCATCACGGCGCTCTTGCGTCGTGTGAGTTATGGGGCTGCGGAACTCCGGGATGCCGCAACGCCTGTCACACCGCGCAGCATGAAGAAGTCTGCACGTGCCACTGTTCCTGTCAGCTGTGGCGATCTCCGGCTTACAGACCGCGCCCGCGCATGCCACCAAAGAAGGTTTGAGGGGCGCATAGTCCCGATGAAATCGACAGTTAGGTATGTCGCGGGCTGTGACACTTTGTCAACGTCCCGGGGACGTTTGAGTTACGCGACGTCCTTCTGGTGGATCTTTTGTCTTGCTCACTTTGACCTGTCGCGCAACCTTACGGTGGACATACAGACAAGAAAGACAGAAAACAGAGAAGGGAAGCAGAAGAATAGAGGCTGCATACTTTCCCCTCAGTACGTCGTACAGGCAAATGGCAAGAAGAGACAAGAAGAAGAAGAAGACGGGGAGCGCACAACGGTGACAAATTCTCTCTTTTCGACAGCTGTCGTGATGAGATCCGGCGAGGACGCGCACATACGTGCTTTCGCGAGTTGCGTGTTCGAGAGGTCTACCGGTCGTTTACTTCCAGAGGTCTCCTTAGCGGTGTACTATATAACTAGTCCGGGGTCTTCTCGGAACGAGCAAAGCAGAAGGGACACACCGTCGAAGACGACGATGACGGCGGCGGAGGAGACCCTGAAGTCAGGCGGCGAGCGGAGATAAATTCTTCACTCCCCGTTTACTCGAGAAGGTGAAGGGGGGGGGGGGGTCTTCCGACAGCGGGGAGGAAGAACGATTTACCGAGCGTCGATGCGGACTGTCATCCGCGGCGGCAGCCGCTTTTACGACGCCGCGATGAATGCTTCGGCCAAAGCGGTCGACCGGTCGCCCGAACGGCCAGTTCAGCTTCTGCTTGCTTGCGGAGGCCGCCGACTCGGCCCAGGTAACGCCCTCCCGTGCAAGTGGGGGCCGGTCGCGTCCCCGCAAGCAAGCTCCTCTTCCCGCCCACCTGGTGTAGGAAGTGCTCGGCTCCCCTCCCTTTCTCAACGGCTAGCCCTGCGATGCAGCAGCGGCGTCAGCAGGAGTCGTTGGCGTCGTCGGTGTTGTTGCCCCGCGGTTTTCGTTTTCTGTGCGGCATTACAATGTGCTCAGCCGGGATTTCAAGGTTTCTAATTTCGAACTCTCTTGTTTCCATGTCACTATCATTCTTGTTGTTTTCTCGTTAAGGCGAAAGCGCTAGATGCCTTATCAAGCTCAAAAGGGATCGTCGGCGTCAATACGAAAAATGCAGATCATAATCTGACGACGTCACCCTGTGAGGATCAATATTATAGACTGAGAAAAAGGTGAAGATTGCTTTTGGCCTGCAGGTTGTCTGAAGAGAGTGCATTAGCGGCAGCGTGACTGCTTTGAAATTTTCTTTTTTCTGCGAGGCCGTCTCGTCACTCTGTTCCAGCAACCATATACAAGATTCCACATGCGATCCAGCCGTCGCTGTGCGTCCGATAATGCAAACGAGTGGTGAGAATGACACGTGCACGAGTACAGGTTGCCCAAGTGCCACCTCAAACCGAGAGGAGATAAAGCGGTCGTTATCGCCTCCTCGCAAAGTGGTCCGAGTTGTCGACTTGCACGCATGGACGAAGTTCGTGTTCGTTCCGCACTTTGTTGTTCGTACGTCACGTAAAGAGGGGTTTCTCTGTCGCTCCCAGCGTTTGCTGCGCAGAACACTTGATGGAAGTTGTAGATTATCGCTTGACGAAAGCGCATACGTGTACGTCGGAGCTTTATTTGAGACAAAAGAAAACATGAGTCAACTTACCTTACATAAACCATCGTCGGGGTACTTTCATTCATTGAATAAGTCCAGTTACTGAACATTGATTGATGGATTGATATGTAGAGTTTAACGTCCCGAAACCATCATATGACTATGAGAGACGTCGTAGTGGAGGGCTACGGTAATTTGGACCACCTGGGGTTCTTTAACGTAAACCCAAATCTGAGCACACGTTTCTACAGTGTTTTCGCCTTCATCGAAAATGCTGCTGCCGCAGCCAGGATTCGATCCCGTGACCTGCGGGTCAGCAGCCGAGTACCTTAGCCACTAGACCACCGTGGTGGGGCCAGTAACTGAATATTTACCCAGGAATTAGATACACTATACACAATTGCAAGAAGTGGCATATAGCCAATTAAGAGTCACCTCCCCCCCTTCCACACACACCTTTCGAAAAAAAAAATGAATTGTGACTGCAGCCCTGATTGGATAGTAGTCTGGCAGTAAACTTTATGCTGTACCTTATGAGCCGTCTACGCATAATTACTCCTTGAATCTACAGTTCCTTCGACCAAATAACAAACAACCGACATTCAGAGGAAAAGTTCGCTAAGACGCTTGAAAATGCAATATTTTTGTTGGACACTAAGATCCTAAAAAAAAAGAAGAAACGGTGCATGTCTCCTTTCCTTTGTGTTTATGCAAATAAGAGGGAAGTTCAGTGGATGATTCGCGCTTGAAAAGACGAAGAATCCTTGAAAGGGGATTTCGCTGAAGGCGCTGGAGCCTCTAAGCTCCAGCCCAGCACTCCCCAGTTGAAATATTTTTTCATCATTTCCTTCGCGTTGAGTGCATTCTACGACGTTAAATTCAAACAACAATCCATCGTTAGCACCTAAACAGCGCTTGGTACGGTGATCCTCTTCACTGGAGCGACCGTATACTGCGCAACAAGACGGTGCCACGACTGCTTCGCTCTCCTCGCTAGTGGTGACCACTGCAACACACACATGGCAGTTAGCCGCAAAAGAACAATCCATTAATAGAAAATGAAAACTGGGCTGGGAAGAGAAAGAACAAGTGTGGTAGCAGGGTCAGCTCGCGCCGCTGTCAAGGCAGTCTCCCCGCCGCCCGCATTGGCGGCGCCAGGACTTCGGGCGTCTTTCGCCGTCTTCGGCGACCTCGGGGGTCCGCTGTCGGCGGCGGCGCCCGCGGCCATTCGTCAAGACGTGGGGCAAACGGCTACACGACCGCGGTGGTCCGTGCGACGCTGTCTCGTACACGCGAACCGTCGACGTCGTCCCCTATATAACTTCTCAATAGGTCGGCCTTCCCGCAAGACGTGCATGCACCTGAAGCCGACTACCAGGTGGGCCACGGACAACCCACTTGTCTGTCGTTTACGTTGGCAGGCGCAATAGTAGAGAGTTTTAGTACTGCGTACGCTGCGTACGTGGCGGCGTTGCGTACGCAAGGACGCCACGTTCTGCGTAGTGCGCATGCACAGACCGTAATGCGCACGTATCGCGTTACGTACGCAGCTGCTACGTACGCACGCATGAGATGCGTGCGTGCGTACGTATGAGGTGATCGCGCCGCTCTCGAACAAGTTCGCGACAGCGCGAGACTTCGTTTTGCAAAATGGTGGCATTGATGGCAAGCACCGACCGGCTCTGTGGCTTAAAATATGGCCGTAATCTGGCTATAACACTTGGATTGGCTCACATTGGCTGTCAACAACACGTGCTTCTATTTTGATCTACCAGATGACGCAACACGCTTCACGCTCGTTACGTGCGCGGGTACTACGGCGTACTAGAAGCCGATTAGTGGCAAACGACGCCACGTAACGCAAGGCGCTTGCGTGATGCGTACGTAGCACCATTCCGCAGTACTAAAACTCTCTATTAATTGTTACGGTTTTACGTGCGAAGACGTAGTGGTTATAGAAGACGCTGTAGTTAAGGGCTGAGCGCTCGGTCCTATAGCATTCCTTCTCCATCTCCATGCTACCACCGGGACCATAATGGATGTAAATTGAGCAGCCAAACGTACATTAATTGACGCTGAGTGCAAGAAGATGCTGAAATGCGCGCGCACTTCGTACACCTCTCGCTGTAAATGGCTTAATCAATAGTTTTCTACCACCACCACCAAACGCGCAGCAAAGACACACACCTACGCACACATATAAGGTAAACAAATAAATAAATAAAATATTGTGTCGCATTTTTATGGCATAATAAGTGACCAATGCAATTAACGAAGAGCAATAAAACACCAGCCCGCGAACAAACAGCTGAACAGCTTTGCACTTGACCTCACAGATTCTGCATGCGTTCAATATGTCGTTAGTTATGTTGTCTGAATGCGAGCACATACTTTACATAAGTGAAAATTGTGAGAAAATGGACATGCGACATGTAATTAGGCAGAATGTAGGTTGTGAGTCTCGTTCTTATCTATGCACTACATGATTACGACAGCACAGCATCCCAACCAGCCTCCCAGCGCTTTCGGACAAGGAGTACAAGTTGTAAGCAAGGACAATGTTCTTTTTCTTGTCTTCCGTTGTTTTACGCTCCGCCAGACTGCAGTCAAACCAGGATTTCCTGTTCCCTTTCGTCCCAAACCCGTGCACTGCGCAGGAGAGCGCAGTACAAGCCTTCCGAAACTTCGCAAAGCGGACTGATCTTTCCGTCGAACCGTGTGTATAGGATCACGTGAGCATTGCAATCACACTATGTAGGGAGGAGGAGGAGCGGAAAATATAGAAACCGAACGCAGAAGGACCAGCCGATATGGAGTTCCCGCTGGAGGCTAGACGTTCCCGCCGCGCACGACACATCGCAGACAGAAGGCATCGTCGGTGATGTTCGTTGCTAACCGTGGTCTCGCAAATGAATCATGCTCGTGCGTAGCTTCCCAGTATGCAGCGCTCTCGGCCGTGCTGCAGCGCGCTTTCGAGAGAGTCTTCGCGGTCGTGGTGATGATGGAGTCCTAGCACGCGACGCCCGCGCCCCCTTGCCGCGCGCGCACACGCTAATGGCGAGCAGGACGGGTGAGCGAGCGCTTTCCCCACTTAACATTCCATCGCCGGGCCGGAACTCTCGCGTCACTCGCATCGGGAACGCGCACTTCAGTGGCTTGCGAGAAACTCGGACGCGGATTCGCTGTCGTGTGTGAGAATGCGCATGCACTGTATACGGTGCCCTGATTTAGCTTTTTGGACACTGTATATATGCCTGGTTCGACCTATGCGAAGTGCTCGCTATAGTGGCAGCAACTTCATATCAAGGCAAAGCTTTACGCGAAAGTAAACTGAGGGTTTAGAAGCAAACGAGATAGGCGAAGGCATCCTTTTGTTGCATAGCCAGAAGTGTTGCATGACATTTCAGGGTCTGAATTCGATAACACAAGGACAAAAAGAGAATGATGAGACGCGAGCACCGACTAACCACGTTTTTAAACTGAGGGTTCAGAAGCAAAAGAGATCGGCGAAGGCATCCTTTTGTTGCGTAGCCAGAAGTGTTGCATGACATTTCAGGGTCTGAATTCGATAACACAAGGACAAAAAGAGAATGATGAGACGAGCACCAACTAACCACGTTTCTCATTATTGTATTAGGGCGATATGTTTTTATAAAGAAAAACTACCTCCAGGGGCCGTTGAATTTTCAAGTCAATATGCATGAGACTAGGAAAGAAACATTGGAATTATGTAAGACAACCGGTAATCATTGGGAGTTCGTATGACTCGTTTAATGTGTGCATATATACGGAAATGTGTAGGCACCATGCGTATTAGCTTACGATGAACTAAATGCAGGAAATGCTGCGTGAGCAAAGGCGGCGTTCAGATCGTTTGAACGAAGCGCTGAAAAATGACGCAGTATGCGGGATGAACGTTCACGGCAACGGTATGTGGGGGCTGCCAGCATAGAATTTTCTATGTATACAGGGAACTCTGGCGCTATAGTGTGTGTGAAAGCTGCTATACGCACGGCGCTTCAGTCGGTACGGGAATGTTGGGTAGTACACAAATTTGTCCAATTTTCGAACAGCTTTCGGCTCCGTTCGAGTTTGCGTGGCTTGGTGCTGGTTTGTAGACGACAATCGACAAACGTTTAGCAGTGACGCTTCGCCACCGTGGTATGTATAGGTTGACCGTTTCAAATTGGCACACGAAGTTCACGATCGAGGTTCTTTATTTTATTCGAAACAAAACCAAAGCACAGCAACAAACAAATACTCAAGTGTGTTCGAAATCGCGAGCACGAAGATTAGGCAAATTTCTGTATGCTACCCATCATTACCATGGTGGACGAACAATCGCAGCGTCAGAGTGCCCTGAATTTTAGGAAACTATATTGTTCACGGAGTGCACCTCGTTTAAGAGTGTTTTAATACCAGATATATCTTACATAACTTATGTGTGCACAGAAAGATAGGCAATGATGATCATGCGTATGTACAGTGCAAGCGGTTATGTACAGCAAAATTAACTTATTTGCGTATGCAGTGATGTACAATGCGAAAATTGTACAACAAGGATGGGACATTCATTGGAACTTCGATATGATGAAACTTATATAAGCAGTTAAGGCTATGTGCGCAAACACCTCTGTTTAACAGAATACGACTGTGGCCGCAGAGCATCGCTCACTCTTGAGCTGGGGTATGCTAAGCTCATATATTAAGGGCACTTGAATAGTCGCGCATGGTTGCAGCTACTGTTCTCATTCATGGATGACTACGATTGCGTGCTTCCCTGAGGCGTCGTGGTGCCATACTGGCATGTCACATCGATATATATCTTTTTATATAAAAGAAACTACGATGTGTAGGTTACATCGAAGCCAGCTAAACTACCTAAAAATTACCTAAAAATAGGTAATTAAACGCGCTGTCTTATGTGCATGCCTCCTTTTACCCAATTGAAGGCACATTTTTGTACACTCAACGCTATTTTGGCCTAACGGACATGTAGTTTGGCCTTGATTGATTTGTGGGGTTTAACGTCCCAAAACCACCATATGATTATGAGAGACGCCGTAGTGGAGGGCTCCGGAAATTTACACCACCTGGGGTTCTTTAACATGCACCCAAATCTGAGTACATGGGCCTACAACATTTCCGCCTCCATGGGAAATGCAGCCGCCACAGCCGGGATTTGATCCCGCGACCTGCGGGTCAGCAGCCGAGTACCTCAGCCACTAGACCACCGCGGCGGGGCATGTCGTTTGGCCTAACGGACATGCGCGATGAGGGGGGGGGGGGGGGGTTCGACTCTCAGTTGTGGCAGCCACATTGCGATGAGAGAAAAATGCAAGGACACCCGCGCGATTACGGATACCAGTGCCCTTGAACGAAGATATATACAGGTGCTCAAGAATAAGGAACAGTCTCCAACAGGGCTAGCAGCATTATCAAACCGTGGTTTCGGTGCAAATATGTGCCACGCTCTTTAATTTTTCCACTTACTTTAGGTGAATTTGTTCCAGTAAACTTAAGACTATAGATATCGCTGTTTATATATTGTTGCAATTGTAGTTTGAGTATGTGCACCTGTGTTGAACACGTGAAGGTGTCTCTGACAGCGGAGGGTCTCAAAGAACGGATGTTGATTGAATCGGTTTCGACAAGCTGCATGGCTGTGGCTTTTTCTTGTTAGCTTTTTTTATCGGAGCCAGAACTAGTAACAAGCTTGGGCTGACGACAGAAACAACCAAGATAAAGAGCTCGACAGTGGAGCCGCTTTAATTGAAAGAGCTGTTTGCGAGAGCAGGGGTGATTACGTGGCCCTTGACCCACATCATCGCACCCGAGTGGTAGCACCTCCACAGCGATCGGCGAAAGACGGGGCAAACACTACCACATATAGGTTTGCTGCCGAACGGCTCCTCTTCAATCACAACATGCGCTGACTGCCGCGACAGATGATCCGTCTCAATTCACACTCCACTCAGCGCTGGTATAGCGTTTGAACAATGAGTGTCCACAGCGAGAACCGCATGCAGTCGACTGGCAGCGAAGCACTAAGCGTGGTGCACCAAACCTCCTTGAGTGTGGTCTTACCTTGTGTTCACCACCTGAAACTGTTCGTGCCACAGTCCCTCCAGAATAAAGGACCTCTGATATACTGGTAATGACATTGTTGATTCCATCACGAGTGTTGTTACGCGTCGGCCCACTCAGTGACCTTTTTTTCTCCCCCTCCATAACTTTCCTTCCCCCTCTCCCCTTCCCCGCTGCAGGGTTTACCCTACCGGGGCTCAGCCCTGGTTAACCTCCCTGCATTTATCCTTATGTTCTCTCTCTCTCTATCTATCTCCCTCTTCATCACTAGTGCTGGCGGGCTACCATATGAGGAAGAAGTATGTACAAGCAAGCACGTATCAGATGACAACGTGTGTTAAGAAAAAAAGTGTTTAGCGACTTAGAGTACTTGGTACACTACTATGGCAGAGCGTAAAGCCGTCCCGGTTTACGGGTTAAGATGGCAAAGGAAATTATATGTGTGCTTAGAAAAAGTGTTCAACGATTCGAGTATGTATAGTTCATACTCAACTATGGCAAAGCAGTGAGCCGTACCAGTCACGAACACGTGAATGTATACAAGTGAGACAGGAAAGTTTATTCCTTATACTCAGGAACAGCAGCACTTCAGGTGAGTACAACTGTACGGTGTAACAGAATCACTTCAGTGGCACGTACAAACAAGAGAACATAGACACGATGCAACTTACAGCACTGCAACACTCTCACAAATCACTGAAGGAAAGGCAGAAAAAAAGGAAACATAAAAAGCACTAAGTTAGAACAGAATCGCATAATATTGTGACGATAAGCAAGATTTTTCTTCTTTGCCAGTGGATTTTTAGAAAAAAGATGTTCGACGACTCAGGATACGATGTACACTCTACTATGGGAGAGTATTAAGCTGTCCCGGTTTGTCACATTCAAGTCTCACATTACGATGTACACCATGGGAAAAGAGAGCGTGAGAGCAGAGTCTAAATAAAGTATACTGGAAGGTATACACGACCTTGGAGTATACAAGAATCACAAGTATATGGGTCTATATTGGTGAAGCCAGAGCTTTGTTGAGGATGTCGCAACGCCCGATGACCGACTACAGTATACCTTTTATACTGGATACTACCATATGGTTACTATATCGGCTTTCCTCTTCATCTCTGGCTCCTATTTACCGCTCATGCAGTACATATTCGGCCCGACAGTGATATAATAAAATTTTACACTTGTAGAAACAGAAACTAAACGCCGCGAGCGGTATATTGCACTATTAGGGGGGGGGGGGGGTTGTACTCACCGTATAGGTGGCTAACGACTAAATAGTTAGCTAAGTGAACGACAGCCATCTCGAGTCCCATTACAGGGTTCACGTAGCCGGCAAAATTGACAGCTTCGAGATGATGGCATCGGAGAACGATGCAGGCTACTTTGCTGTCCAAGCAAGATGGCGGCCCAGTGAAGACCTCGCATAACTGGGATCTTATTGGTATATATGGTCGTCTGCGAACAAGCAGATGTTTCTACAATAGCTTATTGGGAGCTGCGTTCAATCTTTCGTTGATTCGAATGCAGAAGTAGTACAAACAAAGTATAACAGTTGCGTCAGTTTGCCTCTTCGTGATGCGAGGCAGCGTCACGTCGCGTAGACGTCTTCCAGACGTGTTCCATCTCTCGGACAACGTGGGCTCGATGCTGTCTTCTAAGCTGTCAGCGTAGACAGTCTGCGATATTGTTCAGAATCGGAACACAGCCGGAGACGTACTGTACTATACACTTTAAGTGCATTGGCCGAAGCCCTTCTCGGGGTTGAGGAAGTTGTCTTACACGTCCGTGACTTCTTTTTACATATATACGGCGTGTTTATACAACTGGCACATATTTATCTTTTTTAACGTTTACATCTATATGCTCCCTCAAAGTCAAATGTGAGGTATGCTCCCATTATGTTACGTTTTATTTTGTTTATTTTTCTTCAAGTTCTATGCAAGGGGGCAGTTGCTCCTCTCTTCTTTCTTTTTCACTTTTCTCTGCGTCTTCGAGTTCTCGGAAGTTCACGCTCAACTCGTCGCGAGTAGCTGTAAATCGCGGCACTGTTCGGATGTTCTTTGCTGCGAACTGCAGCTCCCGGTTCGCCCGCATACGTGTTCACCCAGGCCGATATATCCTGCACCCAAATCTTAACCACGCGCGTGCACACACATGGTCCCTACAAAAACTCACGACGGCGCATGGCGTACAAAGGTTCCGCAAGGGCGTCTCGCACGCTTTAACGCTCCGCCACTGAGCGATTAAGGAAATGCATCACGCTCGCATATGAAACGATCGCTCATTTCATGTTGCACGTAGAAAAAAAAAAAAAGAGGAGGCGGCGGGGAGGGGGTGGGGGAGGTGATCGGCTTTATACCACACACCCATGGTAAAACGCTTCGTGCCTGCCTCGTTTGGGTGTGTACACACACATGACTGGCTGCCGCGCGCGCACCGTTAAGCATGGTTTTTTTGTTTTTTGTTTTTTTTTTTCATATGGGCGCCACTCATTCAGCTCGCGCCATCGACGCATGTTCAGCGCTCGTTCGTACGGCCAGTAATTTCCGAGGCGTGGTTCTAGAACGAGCTGGCCGTACCTTCCGCTCGGCGCGGGACAGCCCAACTGGGTCGTTGGTCGCTTGTCCGAAGGCTTGGCAAAAGAGAGCATGCATCCAGCTGGGTTGCGGTTGTCCTTTCCAACTTTCAACACACACACCTAACAACTGTGTGCTCAGGTGCACGGGCCCATGCAAAGTACGTGGTTGCAGCTAAACTATAGCGCGCGGAGCGACCGTTTCGAAATGTGGTGAAGAGAAAATGGGGCGTATAGCAGGCGTGGACGACAAACAAATCTTCGCGGCACCCGTGGTGTGTCAAGGCGGTCGCGGAGGTGTTGCGCGCGCGACGTACGTGCCATGTGGTGCTGATGTGTTTCGCGTTGGCTTACGGCTGTTAAAAGCCTGGTACGTTTGGCCGGTGATCATTGCCAGGATCTGAATGACTCTTAATGGGAGCAGGATTGGGAGTGCCCGCAAACCACTGTACAGGTAAAAGCAGGAGAACATCTTAAACATTACCTAAATAAACTCGCTGCACAACTATATAGATAGCCTGCACCCGACATCATTGACGCAGCTTGTGAACGTGCTGGCAATCCAAGATGGCGTCCTTGATGACAAGCAAGTTGCGGTTAGCATGCTTCCAGGGGATAACGATGTGGCAAGAAGACCTCCACGCGTGCATGCATGACGAAATAACTCGTGTGTGATGTTTTAGCAACATCGATGTGATATCCCAAACGTCGCGTGCCCCCATGCCGGTGCGCCGACCCGGCGGTTTCAGCAACGTAAACGCGAGATATCTATTTAGGCAAGGGACATGGAAACACGCGGAAATTTTCAGTGAATGAAACGGGTGAGCATCGACAGTCCAATCAGCGCCACAATGCACGAACAGCTGACACTCAAAAACGACTTCATAGTGACAAGGGTGGTGAATCCAGCCGGGTGAACGATCCATCAACGGCTTCGTTTTCTCTGGGATTAGTTTGACGGAATTTACAGCTCAGACGGACTGGATGCTTTTTTTTACCCATTGTGCGCAAATGGTAACGGTTTGGATGGTCACAAAAGCACATTCGACACTATATACTTCATTGTCGCGCGTGTGTCGGTGAACGCGTATGAACAAGGGCGAGTACACCACTTCAAAGCTATACCGTGTCGCTATCACGTTCAAGTCTCTGATACGAACTATATAAGACATCAACTGTAGTTTGGGTGTCCTTGAACCGCGTGACGAGAGTAGCAATCAGAACCAGATGTCCGCACAGTGATCCCTTAAGCATGCATGCTTTGGGTTGCCCAAAAGGCTATAAAGGAAAACATAATCTACAAGATACCATTGTAATCATGGTGGTGCTTTGAAGGAAGTTGGACCCAAGAGAGTAAAATCTACCTAAACAAAAAGCACATGAGTTCTGACTCGTACATCTACGTGGTCGTCAACGCAGAGACGTGCATCTCGATCTCTCTCTCTCTCTCTATCTCTCTCTCTCTCTCTCTTTCACACAAACACACACACGCATACGCACGCACCACCTCAGCTTTAAGGCCTAGCAGCTTTCGAGTAATACTTTGCGGGACATCTCTACAGCTGAATGAATAATTCTCAACACCCGTCGCATTTTCAAATCAAACGTTCGAGGGCAAGACACTATCCATCTTTAGAACACACATCATCCGCCTTCTGTGTGGTCTGTAGAATTGTGTTTAGAGAAAGTTGTTAACGATTAAGAGTTTTGGGTACCCTGTGTGAAAGCTTAGAGTCGTCCCGTGGGCCTCACACTGCATAATTTGTTTTTAAAAAATGTTCGATGATCTCGAGTGCAATGTGTTTAAAAATTGTTGTTAACGATTTAATGTACCCGATACTCTAATATTGCAGAGCATGAAGTCCCGCAAATAATGTTGAGAAAAAAAACTGGAAGATTGCGTGCGCACGAAGATTTTATAATTATTGTATTCAATAGGTAGAACCAACTTCCTTTAACCATTCTCAGTCCTTCTTCCGGGGCACTTCACCGGACTTTTCTTTTTATCGTTTTTGATGTTTAGACTTTAGCATCCCACTTTGAACCGTACCGTGATCTTCTATCTGTGCTGATTCAGCAGTGCACCGTGAAGTGAACAGTAGTAAGCAGTACAGATGACCGAGTGATGAACGAGGCCAGGTGAAATGTGACGACAGCCTTGCATGCAGCCTCGTTAACGCTGCACGCCATTCGCCATTTTGTACGCTCAGCTTGAGTAACGAGTGGCGTGCGAATGGTTCGTGCTGAGCGTGAATACAATCGCGTTGTTTGAATACATACGCCAATGGCTGTCTCTCCTTCAGTTGAGTCTTAGTCTCATCATGTCGGCGTCAGTCATTTTTCTATACAGGCGTATGCAGCCCATGCGCACCAGCCGTCTCGTTTCTTTCGTAGCCGCGCCTCTGTGCACTAGTACTGTAATCTATGGCGTCCAGCTGCTACACGCGTTCTACGTATATATTCTATACGTACTGCGCTGTGGACGCCATCTTGAAAAGGCTAGTGGAAGTGGAGGGGCGTTGACGGAGGTGTCCGTGCATCCCAGAAACCTTCCCAGACGCGCACCTACACGCGCCATAGGCGTGGCTTTTTGTAGATGCATATCTTATCTGTTTAGTGCGTGTCGGCCAGAAGTACCGCCACAACAGCGGTATTACGGAACAACTCGCTGGCGCCAACTTACTGAAAGCCTGGCTCGTTTCTCCGGTGACACGAACGTTTTCACTCAAGAACTCGGGAACTCCGTGACATCCTGAAAGAAAAAAACAACAACAAAATAAAATTGCGCTTTATGACATGTTCGCTTACGCATCACTTTACAAAAATTGTACGGGCTACACGTTACGGTACGGATCGTCACTTAGTGCAAATTATCCTTCGTTGCACGGTGTTCTCGGTACACTATATAAGGCGTGTTGACGTGCGACTCCCTCAGTTCCTGCACAGGAGAGGGACGTGCTGTTCTTCTTCGCTCTCTCGAGTAAGCCTGTTTGCATCGCGAAGAAGGCGGCACTATCTATCTGGCGTGCAGGGTACATAGATCCGTGCGTGCTATGGCGTGCTTTCACCTTCGTGTATTTCCACATGCTGTTTAGGAGACCACATAGTGAATAAACAGGCGGTTAAAGACAACAAAATGGTCCGTTTCTCTTCAGCGTGCTGGTGGGGCAAGACAAATGTGATGAGTGCGAGAGACATGACAAATAGAGCGGAATTGCACGAGTACACTGAGCCTACAACAATAGCAGGTGTACACATTCACTGCGACGCTTATGGAAATGAGGGAATTCCTTCTGTTTACTCTTTTTTGACTACCCCCCCCCCCCCGCTTCGTTTGGCCATACGTGACTTACTGGTGGAATTCTGTCTTTCTTGAGAGAGTCGACTGCATACCTCGCAGTCCCCGCTAATTCTCACGAACTCGATTAGTCTAGGAAAGAACTCTCGGATGGACAGCAGCATGCCAACATATACATACACAAAAAGAGAATGGGAGGGGGGAAGGGGTAAAGGTCGAACGAGAGGAAACGATGCTATTTTTGCAGCCCTTCTTTGGGGGCACTGCTTAACGTCAAAAGAAAAGGACATGTCTGAGCTTGAACTTTAGGACAATTAAGCGTCCTGAAGGACCGGATTAACCTATTGTACAAGAAAGCGAACGGAGGAAATTGTTCACGTGAGCTTGTATACGCAGAGAAAGAGAGAGAGAGAGAGAGAGAATGGGATACAGAGAACTGAGAAGGAAGAAAAGCTGTCTTTTTTGTTTCCATTTTCCTGCACTAGCAAGCACGCGAAAGTAGATTGAGGCTGCCAGTGGGTTGTACCTCGAGCGTTAGGGTAATTCGCGGGGTATTGAGTCTGGGCGGAATTGAACCGGGTGAAAGGGGGCGTTCGAGAAAAGGCAGTCGAACCGGGAACCAAAACTAATGAACGTGACGCGAAGTCTCGGGAGACCAAGAGGGGGCGATGGTCGTGGTAGTCGAGAGCGTTTACAGAGGCAGTGCGGAGGTATGTATTTATATACATGTACTGCATATAAGTTCCCGGAGCTGGCCATAACTGCAACGCACGTGGTTAGAGTGGCCTGCTGTAGCGTTGTAAGTGTGCACACGGTCCGACTCTTAGCATAATGGCCAGTCAAGTCGCGGGGACGTGTCATTAGGGGCCGCGCCGTACCGACTCAGAGGGTCATTCGTCTTGCGCTTTTTTGGCAGTTCGTCAGCATGCAGCGGCGGCGCGGCGAAGTCCTGTGTGCGTCCATGGCGCCGAGAATCCCGCCGTGGCCGCGGGCTATGCGTGCGCCGTGCCTCGCGGCTGGCCGTCTCCGAGTTCTTGAATATTGGCGGGGCGCGCTCGCACGCACGCTTATAGTGTTCGAGGAAAAAACTCCGGAGGGGGGGGGGGGGGGCAGTGGGGAGCTTGGGTCAAAGTTCACGAACCGTCTGATTTCGCCTTCATATTGAATCAGTCGAGTTAGCGCCTCTGACCAAGCGACGTTTTCAAGCATTCAGGGCTTGAAAACGTTCAAGCATTCAAGCATCAAGCATCAAGCATCAAGTTGAAGCATTCAAGCATCAGGGCAAAGAATCACATGGATGGTGAAAGAGAAAGAAAGGGACTTTTTCGCCGTTCGTGTGATTCATGGCGCTACTTCCTGAATGATGTACTATACAATTGTGTGTCCTGTCCGCGTCTTCAAAGCGCACCCGCATCATTGACGTGCAGCAGTGACTATCCCATCTGAGTGCATGTAGAAATATGCCCATCAGCCTAGCAGTTCTAAGATGCAGTACACTACACCAATATCCCCTCATGCATTCTTGCGTTGTGCAGAAGGCTTTATTTGCACTAACGGGAACTGATCCATTAGTTTATCACGAATGAGGAGAAAAAAGAACTCCACCCCTTTTTCCTGCCCGTCTGCCTGCAGGGTACGGGTGGGAAAAGGGGCGCTGAATTAAGGTGATAAGGTAGTGAGGTGTTACGTATAAGTCCGTCATATTGTGACAACTATATGAAGTAATCTAGTCGATTGGCCAGTAGAAAGGTTACAGCCACCCATGGAATGACGAATGTCATGTCCAGACGTGAAGCCTAGGAAGAACATTGCCTTAACAAAGCAATGAAAACCATCCCCACTCGCGGCGACTTCCTCAGAGGAACTCTGGTATAGTGTGCGTGTACAAAACACTTCATCTTATGCCCTTTTACTTCTCCTTCCCAGAAAAAAACAAGGACGGAGGAAAGAAGTTTAAACATCCGTTTTATCATTGCAAAATGCAGTGAAACACAACAACAGGATTCGTGTTACTCGCCGGTGACCTTATTATGGCGAAAACCTTATATACCTCATCAAATGCAAAAATCGATCGTCGGTGGCGTCAACACAAGGGATGCAAATAACTGTGATGATGCCACAATATGATATCACCATCACGTGACAGATGACCAAGAAAGAGAGAGAGAAAGACAAACGAAAGACATGGAGGATTACCAGAGGAAGACTATGGTTTGTTACCCTGTACTCGGGAGAGGGTAAAGGCAGTGTACAATAATGAAAGAGAAGATGGAGAGCTTGTGACAGCAGGAAAAAAAAAGAGCGGTGACAGGAGCACCGTCTGAGTATACTGCTCAGCATCATTGTCCACGAACAGTTTTTTTTTCTTCTTTTCTGCAGCTTCCCATTCTGTGTTTGTTCATCACGTGACAACCCATAAAGGTGGCGTTGAAAAGGTGGTATGCTTTGCGCCCACTTGTACGAACGAATGTACAGCGCATAATTTCAAGAGAAAGGGGAGAGAGAGGGAAGGAGAGAGGCACCGAAGAACCGTAGAGGCCACACTCCAAACAGCCCTGAATACTGATGGCGTATGCTTGCCTATACACCATCAAGGAGCCGAGGAAAGCTGATTAGTGCAAGCGCCATGCAAAACGGCATTGCTATAAAGTACTGGCGCGCTCTCCCCACACGACCATCCCTCTTCGTTTTTCTTTCTATCTTTTTTTTTTCGTCTTTTTTCATTCGTTCTATGCCGGCGCCTCTGCAGCCGCCGGAGGTGGGCTGCGGAGGTCACATATGCAGCAGCAGCAGCATGCAGCGGCAGCTTTGCGCGGTTTCCTCTCCGCATCACGCAACTCAATTATGACCTATATGAAACGACTGTGGCAGCCGCAGCAGACACGTCGTTAATCACTCGCCCGTTGTCGCATACATTAAAGGCCGGTGGCGGCAAAAGTGCCCTGGAACGGCGGCCTTGGTCGCAAAATGCACGCGTCTGCCCCGGGAAACACCTGGGATTTGTTTATGTGGAGTCCGGTCTGGAGACCCCGGCCCGTCTCACGTTGTGCAGTTATATCTGCATACAGTCAAAACAATTTTCAGCTAACTCGACGCTGTGAAAAAGCCCCGCCGCGGTGTTCTAGTGGATAAGGTACCCGGCTGCTGACCCGCAGCTCGTGGGATCGAATCCCGGCTGCGGTGGCTGCATTTTTAATGGAGGCGAAAATGCTGTAGGCCCGTGCGCTCAGATTCGGGTGCACGTTAAAGAACCCCAAGTGGTCAAAATTTCCGGAGTCCTCCACTACGGCGTCTCTCATAATCATATGGTGGTTTTGAGACATTAAACCCCACATATCAATCACTCACTCACTCAATCACTCAATCAATCAATCATTTTAGTTTGCGACGAAACTCATGCGACGCGCGACGCCGCAAAGTTAGTCACCCTCGCCTAGTTGTGTTCTTCCTCCCTGCACGACGCCGACCTCTCTCTCGCCGTTTATGATGAACCGGGACGACATGACAGGTGACTACATAAAACATTGACAAGTCATCACCCTAAAGTTATTCCCCTGTAAAACCAGTCGCATGCGTACTTGGATGCCTATGATTTCAACTTTTTATGTTAAAAAGAATGAACACGAGCGATATGCAGAATAATGAAGTATTTTGTCACATACTATGAATAATTAATTACTGAAACTCACGCTAAACGGCACATTACAGCATTTACTTTCTTAGAATGTAATATGGAGTGCCTTGGAAATGTGGTATGTGAATTTGTGAATTTGACAAATGATCATAATGCGCGCCTCTAGTTGTTTTTCGTTGTTCCATGCTCGCTTATGAGCTGCAGAAAGAAAGCCGCACTAGCTCGTACCACCACCGAGTTTAGCAAGAGTGTTCTACTAATATTAGCTCATACGTTTAAATAAAATAAAAGATTGCCACCTTCATTTAAAACATTGTCTTTGAATGAAAGTGGACTCCAGAATCTTTTTAGAAAATTGCCAGCGCTAGGAAGTGTCTCCCGTAACACTGCAGTGACGCATGGATGGATGCTTTATGGTTTAGTATTCTACACTCTCAAAACTGCGGCGGATATCGTAGGAGTAAAAACAGAGAATTGGACGGGACGGCTTTTTACTATCCCATAGTAGAATACCAAGCACTCCAAATTGTGAACTTTTTCTATACGCACATTGTCGGGGGATCACATTCGGCGACGTTTTTCCGGAACACCAACCAGCTCGGACCGAGCATAATTATTGTCGGTGCAGCCTCATCAAGTGTAATGCCCAAGAGACGGCTTTCAGATCGCTCATATAGGGCGTGTTCCAATACTCATTGTAGACGGCTAAATAGACAGCTAGATGTACGGCGGCCATCTTAAGTCTCATTGCAATTTTCCCGTAGCCGGCAAAATAGACAGCTTCGAGAAGATCGAATCGTAGACAAATATCATGCAGGGTATACTTTACTGTCTGAACAACATGGTGGCCCAGCGAATCGCTCAGATAGATCGGATCTTGCCGGAATGATCGTCTGCACACAAGCAGATTCTTTTCCAGACGCTCAATGTGAGTTACGTCTAATTTTTTTTTTTTAGATTTCGACGCGAAATAAGCGAGAAAATACAACTTTTATGTTTGTTTGTTTCGACTTTCTCTTCTGGACACGAGGTGGTGCATCGTCGCGTGAAAGACGTCCGGACGTGTTCCGATTCTCGGACAGCATAGACTCGGTGCTGTCTTGTAAGCAGTCTGCGTAGACTGTATACGTGCTGTCTAAGAATTGGAACACACCCATAGAGTACCGAGTACTCTAAATCGTTAACCACTATTTGTAAACAACCTGGCCATTCGCAACAATCTCTGGTGTTTGGTGACAGCCTATTATGGCTCTCCCATAGTGTTGTAAGGCGTTAACAATTGATTCTACACGCATCAGCAATCCATGCAACTGCGGAACTTTTATCCGTTTGTGTTTCCTGACGGGAGGAAAACTACCTTGCCAGCTCAAATTTGTACAGCGTGTGAGCCGAGCGCTGTTGTCCTCACGCCGTAATTTTTGTCAACAGGGCCTCATCAGGTGTGAGACCCGTGGGACGGTTTTATTCTCTCCCATGTATAGTACTCAAAACCTTAACCACCTTTTCTAAACAGAGTGTTTTACGCTCGCAAAACATAGGACAGAGTGAATTTCATTTTCACTATCCATGAACGGCGAGAGTGAAACTGCTTTCTACTCGCATGTACTAGGTGTCAAGATACGCGTAGTTTTACAAGTACTATAGGTGTCGAGATACACGTATCTCGACACCTAGTACCTGTAAAATATAACAAATGACACCTAGTACCTGTAAAATATAACAAATGATACATAATATGCACAATTTTCGTAACCCTGACAAGAGTGGTTTCTGTTGCACCCTGTTCTGATGCACATGCGCGAAATACCATGTATCCACTTTAAATACCCTTTTTTCTGAATAATAAACCTTCAATTGTGAGAGCAAGCGCTGTCCTTGTCAGCCTCTTCTGTCTGTCCGTTTTTTAGTGCACTTCACCAAAATTTTCAATCATGAACGTAATCCAACTGGCCCAACTTGCCATCTTGCTCACTCGGTAATCTTTTTTTTAGCCTTTTCTTTTTTTTGTCATAGTGCTTGTGTTTAAGTCATTTTTATGGTGTCGCACGAGGAAATTTCTTAATAACAATTTAAAAGGCCAATTTTGGCTCGAGCTTTGCTATTTTTTTTTTCGTGAGGTGTACTACTACTCTCATCGGCGGGGTTATGCTGCTCTGCTTCGGGCAGCGCTTTGTTTTTCTGTTGAGGTGGAATACCTTGACCCTTTCTGAGGGAATCACTACACCCTGCGTCAAAAAGAGGCGATTTACTCTGGAAAAGAGATTGAAATATGGGACTAGAAAGCGCTCTCCCAAACAGAGCGCTCTCTTAGGTTTTAGTGGAGACATGGAAGAGTTCTGTGATATAAGGCACCCTTGTGTAATCGTAAATAGAGCCCGTATCCTATTGCTTGTTTCGTACTGAGATGGAATAAATTCATTTTATTAACAGTTCCATCCACTGGTGAAAAAGAGTTTGGATACTCGCACTGACCCGCTCCAAGTTCGCTGACATTGGCCACCAGGGGCACGCACAAGATGGACGCACGCACGTATCCCGTCTTCAAGTGTCACTCACCAGCCCATGTATAAAGACGAGGGGTTGATTTTCTCCTCTCCTTCATACACACGATGCGTCTTCTTCGCCCCTTAGTTCTCGAATACACGTGAACAATATCAGCACTAAGCGCTCAGGGTTTCGCGTTTCTCGGCTGCACGCTGTTATCGCCGCTTGCGCAGCTGTAAACACGAAAAATGAAGTTTGATCGGTTGATTGTGCACGATGTTCATGCGAGACAAAGAAGAATGGATGGTTGGCTGCATGGCAAAGCAGTGCAGTAGACAAATCACGTGTGGTATTTCGCGTATATCAACGAATCAAGAGCACTTACTCTGTAGGTGTCACGGGAATTAGTGTCTACGTCACAGTAGTGCGCCAAGAAGGAAGAGAAATATCAGGGAAAAATATTGTGCTCTTTTTTTTATTTTGGCAGCCTAGTAAATGACCCTTTCAGCCCGGACGCAGTCTGCTCAATCACGCGGCGTGGAATCGCGCGCAACGCATTCGGTATTGTCTGGGGCCCATCTCAATATTGTTCTTGCTTATCCACTTTGCTGTGTGTTCTATGACTGCCCACTTCCCCCGTTTTCTATCTCCTTGAAAGATATACGATGCTTTTTAAAACAAGTTTCTTGTTCGGTAGTTACCTGGTAGCATATAGCATATTACTGCAGGTGGCGTAACATTGCGTCTAGCGTTTGTATATGTTATAATGATGCAATTTACAAGCGTTTATCACTCAAGCACTTATATAGCGCTTGCTCGCGTTGGTTCAAAAAACACATCTTTGAGCGTGCAGCAATTAGACTAAATAGCATCTTTTTATTATTGTTAGCATGCCATTTTGATGAGAATCATGCGATACTGCCAACGGCTTGGCTTTTTCCGCAGTGTCACTGGCGCAGCACGAGGGGGGCCATTCGACTCCCCTTTCCCTCAAAATTTTTCCCTTTTTCATCTGTATATGTACACGCACACTTACTACATATTTTGAAACGTACATGAGATATGATTGGATGCGCCTTCTCCTCCCCTACAAAACACAATTCTGGCTACGCCCCGGCGCAGTCCGTACCTTAAATCAGGTTCCGCATAAAGTGCTACGTGTTGTTATGCCTTTGAGTTCAAACTGTACTTCACTGCTTCTGCAAAGTATTCAAGCCGGCATCGTCTGATGCAAGCGGCGTCAACGTCGATAGACTGGCTTACGCAACTATAGCATCAAAACCAGCAAGCGAGCCAGGGTGATGCAATCATCGGCATCTCTTGCGGTGCCTCTTACGCAACGCGTGGCAAGCTCCCTCTTACGGGTCCGATTCCAGCCAGCGACCAGCGGCGGTTCCTGATTGGATGGAGGCTTCGAACTGCTGGCTGATGCAGGGGATACCCGCGGCCTAGAGTATTTAGAATTAAGCGGCGCAAAGAGAGAGAGAGCGTACGACTCGGAAGAAATCCCGGTTCATCGTCACACCTCAGTGAGAGTTAATTCCTTAAAGAGACACTAAAGGAAACTAATAAGTCGACGTTGATTGTTCAAATAGCAGTCCAGAAACCTCGTATTGTTACTTTTGTGCGAAGGATGGGCCTATTTTGAAATAACATCACGTCTTAGTGCTCCGCATCCGGTTAGCGCACTTCAAATTACCCGCCTCAAGAAACGGACCGACCGGACCGACTCACGTCACTGTTGCCATGCACAACGTTGCCCGGCTTTACTGCTCTAGTAGCAGCAGACCAAAAGCAGCGGATGTCACTGCAGCAACAACGACCATTGATCAATTTCCTGCGATTGGCTTCGAGATTGGAGACGTTTTTTTGGTTCAACTGTGTCCCGGTAGATGAAACCGCATGATCCGTGTAACCACGCAAAAATTGAATTTTTAAACCACTCGCGCCATTCCCCATAGTAAAGTCCTGCGGTTCTTTTTTCCATGAATCAAACAGAAATGAACAAGCAGCATTTTCTTGCGTTCCTTGATGCCCGGAAGGTTCTTTATTTAGCGCAGGTAGATCGATTACTAGTGCTTAATTGTAGACGGTACTTTCAGCTCTGCGCAGACGCAACCATGGTTGCGTCTGTGCAGAGCTGATAGATAAAGCGGACAAGGTGACGGTGAGTTAAAGAAACACTTATGTACAGTATTAACAGAGGCGCTACATATTCGGCACTGGGGCCGACAGCTTAAAGGGACACTGAAGTCAAATAACAATTTGCGTCAGAGGGAGAGCTCAATGTATGACAACATCTAAAACGGCAATATTGTCAACAACAGTGCCCTAGTTACCGGGAAATTAAGGTAAATGCACAAAAACGCATGCGCCGCAGTAGGACATTTTCAAAATGATTCCGATGACATCAGACGCACCGCCTACAATTAAGCACTAGTAATCGATCTACCTGCACTAAATAAAGAACCTTCCGTGCACCAAGGAACGCAATAAAATGCTGCTAGAAAGGAAAAGTACTATAGTACAAAGTATTATAGTACTTTTCCTTTCCAGCCTCATCAACCTTTTTTTATCCAATCAAGTCTGCACATCTTGTCAAGCACGCTAAGACTCACAATGTCCCGTGAGCAGTGTAGTGTATCCACTATACGTGCGCCCTTCACGCTGCAATATTCTCGCTTATCTTAGTTGGTGCATTTTTTTTTTAAACTTTGACGACGTCACCGACGGTCCAGCTGCGACCCGTTGAGTTTGCTTGACAATTACGACCTCACCGTCGGGGTCCCCAGCGAAAGTGTTTACGCTTCACCTGTCGCGCCCAGCGAGCGTTGAGTGCATCTACGCACTCCCGCTGAGTGGCCGTAAGGGGGGCAAAGGACGCCAGGAAGGAGAGGGTCGGCGCCACTGCGGCGCCTCGGGGTGCAAGCACGGTGCACAGTCGCCTATATACCGGCGGGACAGCTACGTGGGACTCGTTTCTGAGAAAGTTTTGAGTAGGAACGACGGCTGTAAAATTCCTCGCGCCTCTCCCTGGTATAGCGTCCGGCATTCCTGCTTGCTCGATCACCATCTCTACGTTTCCACGTGGCGGAAGCTGCCGCACCAACGGCGTCGAATCAGGGCGCAGGGGCGATGTTCGGTGATCTTATAAGGCGTTGTGCAACGCTGGGCGTGGGTTAAGGGTTAGATTCTGACCGCCGCACTTCTACGTGGGCAGCACTCGAGCGTGCTAGTATTATCGTATACATAGTTAGAGCCATCTGTGAATCGTAGTTGGAATCCCAGATGGTTAGGAAGCCACGAAGAAACTTGTGCTTCCCCGAGTTCACCTTCCCCCGTGCACGCCCTAGCAGTCTGCAATAGCCCGCCCTGTTATCTATATAAAATTAGCAGCGGAACTATAGAACTTTTTTCTGGGGAGGCGAGGTGGAGAGGGGGCGCAATCATACTTTATGTACGTTCATGTGTGCGTTTGTATGTCTGCGTGTATATATACACATTCAAAACTAGAAATGTTCGGGGGGGGGGGGGGGGGAGCAGAACTTTCCACCAATCTCCTCCAACAACCCCCTCATGTTCGCGGCTACGCCAATGCATATGAAGGGCTCGCGTGTCTAGATTTTGCTGAACGGGCTATTTCAAATATCACCGATTCGACCATGGAGCGCTGATTGATTGATCGATTGATTGGTTGATCGATCGATTGATTGATTGATTGATTGATTGATTGAAAACAGCTTCTTCCACAGAAAAAGTTTCCAGCCACCGCCTGGTTTCCCTCGCTTAGACGGATTGACTGTCATGGGGCCCGACGGACGAGCCAGTGCAGCTGGTCAGAGTTATTGGAATTTCTTTGTTTCTTGTTAAATGCACCATTGTGCATACGCGGTGCTGCCAAAATCTCGGGTGTCCGTGCGCCTCATTAATTTTCCAGGCACCCGCATCGCATGCATCTGGGCGTGCTGTGATGTCGTTAATTGGGCACCACACGAAGCGAAGCGCATTGCAATCTCTTTAACCCTCGCGAGCTACATCGCGCTGTAGTTGAAAGTGGTTTCCTCGGATCTACACGGAAGAAGAAAAGGGAGAACGGTCGGCGGGGTCGGTCCGTTAAAACTCGCGGGTACTCGGCGAAAGTCAGCTCGACAAATGATCGTTTTCCGGACCGCGATGTGTGGTCTCTTTACCAGCGCCACCCGGCAAGGTCTCGTGCGCTTACATATACTCCCACATACGCACTCGTCAGGCCCCTGGACGGCCAGCATTTCAGCTTCCGCGCGTGGTCGGCGATGGCCGCTGCTGCGTACGGCTTGGCATCCGCCCGCCGAGTGGTTTCGGCGGTGGTGCGGTCGCGCTCTTATTAGATTTAATTAGGCCCTCATTAGGACTGCCCTTTCGTGCGCTTTTGAGGAGGCTGACCGCGAAGCCACCTGCTGCCTCTATTTTGTGAGCGTTTACGCTTGTCTGTGTACGTGTACGTATATCTCTGCTCTTTCTCTTTCTTTCTCTCTCCTCTCTCTTTCTCTCACTGTCAGTGAGTGAGAGAGAGAGTGCGTGTTTGTGTGTGTGTGTGTGTGTGTGTGTGTGTGTGTGTGTGTGTGTGTGTGTGTGTGTGTGTGTGTGTGTGTGTGTGTGTGTGTGTGTGTTCCCGAGCGTGCTCCATGGAACTTAGCTTCTATCGCTCTATTCCAGAGGTGCGTTTTGTCCTCCCTTCATTTTCTTTCTTCATTATTGCCTTGTTTTTTTCCATTCCTAAAGCAGTCATTAGGAGCCTCCCCCTTTTAACTTCTTCCGTACAGTCAGTTTCACATCCTCCCTAATACATGTTCGCCCTCCGGCTTAATGGAGACGCATCTTCCAACAGAAAGAGCGCAGCTGTCGGGCCGTCGTCGTGTCGTCGCGCCGATTGCGACGATTTAGCGGCGGCGGCGAAGACATGCGCGGCATCGGACGACTGACAGGTTGCGGACTGGAATTATGACATCACGTCGAGACAAATCATGCGGAGACAAGAGGGAGCGCCGGGAAAGAGAAACGGATGTGTCGGCGTGCGCCCGGGGTGCCCGGGCTTTCTGAACGAAATGATTCGACGGAGGATGCTGGTTGATTATGCGCGCACGAAACAAAACGTTGGGAGCACGTGCGCACGCAAAACTAAAGTACCATGAGCGCGTGTTCCTATACATGCTCTCAGCGGAAAAAATAACGATGACTAAGCATATAGCAAAAGGACTATTACGAGGATCCACAGACAACGAAACAAGGTCAAACTTCATTTATGTCTCGCATGGCACGATATTCTAAAGGCTTCAACTTCCTTTCTTCATGTGCTTGTTTCATGACATGTAAGAACTTGACCACATATCATTTCGTTGCGCGATAATGTTCGAAAAATCTGGAAAGCATGGTGTCGGTTGTGGCGACTGGCGCTTGAGCTCACGAGGGATTGTGTGGCAGTTTGGGCTGGTTCGTATGACATGACGATAGTTATAGCGCGAGAACAGAACGACGACAAAGAGACAAGAATGACACGAGCGCTCGTGTCCTTCTTGTCTCTTTGTCGTAGTTTTCTTCTCGCGCTATAACTATCGTCCTGACGTGGGAGCGGCGTTCTTCTGATCCTCAAACAAGTCGCCAAACCGCTGGCGGCCTATGTCCGCCAGGTATTGTTCCTCCTAGCCGGAGGGTGACGTGTCATGTCACCGCGACGCCGTAAGCCGTTCAGGAGACGACGACAAATGGAGCATCTTCCTTTGAAGAGACAGCGGCGGCAGCCTCAAATCGCCCCGCTAATTGATCGAGCAGTGCGGCGGACCCTTTTGAGCTTGGTTGCCGTGGCCCTTTTGGTGTATGCTGTCGTGAGCTTGAAACCCCTCGCCCATCGGTACACACACGACGAGGAAGAGCCACGTTGGTGACACATGCCATTGCAGTGACAACGCCTCAATCGCTTGCGTAGGCCGTGCGTGCTTGTCACCCTCGCCGGTTATGTTCGATCCATGATTGGACAGTGCCATCTGCACGCGTTCTCTGATCTAGGGATCTGGGGAGAACGTACCCTTTATAATGAGCCACCCGGCTCATTAGAAAGAGAGCCATGTAGAGGAGCGCCACGTTTGAGAGCTCGTCATGTAAGAGAGAGCTCGTCATGTACATAATGTAAATAAACCCTCTCTAAGTCTTCCTTCATCCTGTCTCGACATCTTCCTCCCGGATCTCCGGTGCCGCAAACCCCGGTCGCAACATGGTGTCGTTGGTTGTGAGAAAGAAAAAAAGGGGGAAGGGGAGGCGTTGTCCTTGAGCGAAAAGATATGACGAACGCAATGAATAAATAGACGGTGTTCAAACCGTAATCGAACTTGATCAATGACCAGCCTGCCACCCACCACTTGCTTCTGTATACTGTATAGTGCCCTCCGCCACGGCTCTGGTGATAGTGAAGATGTTTTAGGGGATTATGCATGTTTGCAAGTCGTATGCACAAAACGTCACCGCCCAAGCACTCCATAATAATGGTTAACCAGCACAAGCTGAAACATGTGGTCCCGGTGTTTAGCAGTCGGTTCAACCCGGCGTGGTACGGAACCATTTCACAATTATTGCTTACATATTAGTGCTTCTTAAAAAGGTCAGACACACGTTTGGCTTGGGTTTTTCACAGTGTTTATTCACATGCCGCACATTGTGCTTCGCATGATCATGCTCATGGAGGAGTGTATATATATAATGGGCCGTGAAATGTGTTTCGCAGTGCGTTAATCAAATTGGTTGTTCTCGAACTACAGGTGATCACAGACGTCGCAGCCGAAACCAATGTGCCACTGGCGAAACCCCCACACATTGCGGGCATTCGCCGCGACGAACGCACTCCCGCAATCGTCACGTTGACGGGCCCGCAAGGGTGCGGCGTTGTTGCAAGCGTTTCACATCGCGAGCTATAGACTCTTTCTCTCTTTATACACAGACCGTTGATGACTTCTGGTTCCGTCCATCTATGTGCCTGAATAGCAAGGTGGGCAAGAAGAGCGTTAGAAAGTAGCCCGCTGATTTTCTACACTTTCCTGCCATTATTTGGCACAATATATTCAAATAAATCTTCTTTTCAGCTACAAAAAACTACAAAAAATTGCATTGAACATTACGCACGTTCTTTTTATCGGAAAAGCTAACAAGGGACTTGCCATGACCTCAAAAAAACGTGAAAACATCCTTTCAGTTTTGACGTTACGAGCTGGTAAATGAGGTGACGAAGGTTTTTTTGGGGGGGCACAACGCTTGCAATCTTAAAACTGTTTATCGCTCAGCGGTGCGGTTTGCGGGCTCCATGCGTCACTGGCGCTTGCATTCCCGTTCGCGATTTAACGCGGAGCTGCTGGATCATCGGTATACGCAGTTGCTGCAGTCACTCGGCATCCCGGGCCTGTTTTTGTGCCCGGACTGCATCATCGGGCCGACGAATGCGGGCACTCTCACGTTTCCCCTTCATGCGCTCTTCTGGAGTTGTCCGTGGTAGGTTTCATGAGGAAGGTTTCAGGAATAAAAATGATGAGCGTGTATTCGACACCACGTCTTCGACGAGATGGAGGACGTCACTCACAACACAGCCAATGGCACGCATGCTTGGGTAACACACTGCGAATGACGTAACCGATAACACAGCCAATGGATACTGCTCATGACCACCGCTGCCAGACGGTTTTTCAACTCTGTAGCCATATAATGCTTTCACTGCAAAAGGTGAAGCTCGAGAATTCTCAAAGATTTGTATTTTGTTCTTTGCTTATGTCTTGCAAAAATGATGCAGACTTCAAATTTACTTGCCGCTACAGCTTGAAGGTTTGTTCAAACAAAGACGTATTTCTAGTGTCTATA